>NC_043965.1:6529296-6749160 GCF_902148855.1 Sphaeramia orbicularis | reverse complement strand
ATATTGATACAGTACTTTTTAATATCGATACAGTATCGTGAAGTGAAATATGATATATTGCGATACCGGTCTACGTGACCGACTTCCGACGCTACGACGTGTTGAAAATGTCATGTGATTCAGTTATGGGCAGCCTGTGACCGTGGACCCCTAAGGGTTACAGCTACAGGCTCTTATTTTTATCCTTAGCAACTTGTCAGTACACTGACATGAAATATGACCTTGTAAATCATAATGATGCAAATATTAAATTATTATGATGTAAGATGTTATTAAATGCAATCAAATTATAAAATCACTAACCAATAAGGGAATTGAAATTGCCATCAGTTACCCAAACTATGCATACGGCGCCTATACAGGGTGTGGGAAGATAGAACACTCATTGCATGTGGGATTGTGCAGTGCATCAGTGAATATTCATTGAAATATCAAGGCTGATCAAAAATTCAACCAACATCTACATTATCCTTATTGAAAAAACATGAAAAGAGCTTGAATGAGTGAAAATGTAAAGTGTCTCATATTTTCCCGGTATTGTATCTCTATCTGTGTTGCTGCATTGCTTTCTTTCTTGTATTTTTTCATACCTGTAATCGGATTAATTTTTGTGATTTTTGTGTGTTGTTTTTAAGGGAGGTTCAGTACAAAGGGCAAAAATAATTTTCTGCATGTTAATAGTCACTGTAAGGGGAGAAGGGAATGATTTCTTTGTTCTTAAACAGACTTTTCCAGCCTAATGAGGGCAGCTCATTAGCGCCGTCCAGGTCCTCAGACTAATCCCGTTGCCGTGGTTGCCGTACACTATGTCCAGGTAGAGAAGTGACCGGCCTGAGGCAGATTTATCCTTCCTGCATTCAGCTCAGTTGTTTGGAGTCTGTCGCAGTTGTCAAAAGTGTGTTAGATGTGATTCCAACGCTGCATAGAGGCTGAAAACAACCGCAGTCTGAGGGAAAAACGCAGAAAAAAGAAAGAGTCTGATAAATTAACAATAAGGTAAATGTGTTTCAATGCATTTCATTCAGTTTATAAAAATGGAAACTACTCCCTTAAGCGGGTGTGAGGCTTATTTTAGTTCAGGAGTCGTATTCAGCCCAATATGAACTGATGTGGGCGGGGCCAGGACAATATTAAGGCAAGGCAAGTTTATTTCTATAGCACATTTCAGCAACAAGGCAATTCAAGGTGCTTCACACAGGACAGTGAAATACAGCGACAAGGGAAAAAGAAACACATTTAAAACATTATAAAGAAACATGTGAAAGGTGATTAAAAACAGCAAATAAGAAAGCAACACAAACCCAAAACTATAAGAACACACACATATTAAAGTAAGAGTTGCAGTGCAGAGTTTCAAAAGAGAATATAAAACTTAAAAAGTAAAAAGCCTTTTAGTCAAAGGCAGCAGTGAACAGGTGAGTCTTTAACCTTGACTTAAAAGAACTCAGACTCTCAGCAGACCTGATATTTTCTGGTAGTTTCTTCCAGATATACGGAGCATAGAAACTGAACGCTGATTCTCCATGTTTAGTTCTGAACAGTGAAATAAGTACAATTACATGATCAAAATGTTTACATCTACAAAGTATCCTTAAAATGTGAATAACAGGAACAACCTGATTTGTCATAAGAAAACTAAGTACAATTTAACAATATTCTGCCTCAGCTAATTATTTATACAAATTAAAGTTACAGATCACAGTGGATCTACAAATACACAAAGCACTTAATAACAGCTAGAATATTGGTAAAATTGCACTGACTTACTTTAAGACATTTCAGGTTGTTCATATTTGTTCAGATTATTCATATTTTTTGTGAAAGGATTATTTATAAATGTAAACATTTTCATGTAATTTTATTTTTTTTCCCACGAAAACATAGAAAAATGTGTAGTTGTCATTATTTATAGGTTATTATGATAAGATTTTACTGGCCAAACCCACTGGAGATCACATTGGTCTGTTTGTGGCCCCTAAACTAAATGACTTTAAAATCCTTGATTGTTAATATTCACAAAATCATCCCATGGCCAGATTGAACCCTATGGTGGGCCAGTTTTGGTCCACGGGCCGTATTTGACACCTGTGCCCTAAAGTGTATGTGACTCGTCCTGGTTCCCTTGGTAACGATACTAGATCATTAATAAACTCAAGCCGCTCTAATGCAGATATTTATCAAAGTGGATATTTTTCTGTACGGTTTGGCGTCTTGTCATCATTTAAACAGTGTTTTAGTTTTAGATTTTCTAAACTCTGGTATGTGTTTATCTGTGTGTTGGAAAACAATGGCATCACACACAAGTTTGCTTTGTAGGGCATGTCTGATGACCATGAAAAGCAGAAAGACTGCATTTTACCTCTATTATTGACATGTATTGATAGGATTAGTGGATCAACGGATATTAAATATTTTAGATCAGTAGGTGGTTTTGGTCAGCGGTGCCTGTTTAGGTTAATTGACAATGAAAAGAAAATGATTTTCTTTGCTGGAGCTTCACTTTTGTACCCCGTCCACACTAATGTAGATATTTCCATTACAGTTACATGCAAATTTCCAGTTATGCAATTTAGGTGATGACATCATTGAGCAACTTCTAGCGACTTTTAGGACAGACAATAGCTACTTTCCTTGGCAACACTGTCATCATGTGTTCTTCTTCAAACTGAAACACACAGACCTAGACGTTTATTTTAACAGCCAGTCAAAATAACACTGTCTTATAATCTTCACGTGCTGCATCAGCTGATAGTTTATATTCTAACTTTGTTAGCTTAGCTCTGTTTTTAGACAGAAAACAGAACCAGTAAAACCACAAATCACCTTCTTATTTCCTTTTTTTGCCATTTTATACCAAATGTTATCAGGACGTCACAAACTGAGCCTTTAACGGTTTGGAAAATATACCTGTTGATATACTTTTGTGATTTTATGTAGTAATAATATTCCACACTGTCAACCAGAACACACTTAGCACTATCAAAACCACCAACAAATCAATGCTATATATCTACAGATTGTATCAGTCACTGAATAAAGTGTACAACTCATTGTTTTTACACATCAGTATTATCAAGTTTTCTTCTGCAAATTAAAACTCATGGACACTTATTTTAACATTTGGTCAAAATAACACTGTGTCTTATAATCTTCATTTGCTGCATCAGCTGATAGTTTATATTATAGCTCTGTTAGTTTAGCTCTGTTAGCTTAGCTCTGTTTTAGACTGAAAACAGCCACAGTAAAACCACTAATCACCTCTGTTTTCTGTTCGGGTTGTGATGTCAGTAGCTGAACTAAAGATGTGTTTGAATCCAACAAAAAAGGTCAGAACCATCACAGTTTAGTCTGAACCGTGGATCAACAAACGGCAAACTAGCAAAGATAATAACATCCCGTAATAACTTCATACCTTCATAAGCCTCAGAATCAAACCCACCCCTGTAGAGGAAACACTGACATTTGTTTCTAGACTTTATTTAACAGAAATCTGACCTAAACAAATGGCTTTTCATCTGACAAACTCCATAAACTTGTATTTGTTCGTATATAATTGCTAGGGCTGGACATGAGGGTCAATTCACTGAACCTCCTACAGTTTTCCTTTAATGTTGTTGGTTTTTTTTTTTTTTTACTCATGAACTGATATTTCATTCACTCTCTATAAGGATAAAAAGAAGACTTGTTCTTGAAAACCATCGAGGCGTGTAATCGATTTCTTTGTTGCTGTTCTTCTGTGTATGATTAATTCCTCGTTCTGCTTTCCTCAGTGTGAGGGTTTTTCTGCATTTCTTTGTCCTGATTATGAGCTGTTTTGTTGTCAAATCGCCAATTAAATCGATTTGTTGATGAAATGACAGGAATCAGCAATGGGTTTGATAATAAAAGGCTGTTTTGTTATATAGTTCCTGTTATGTGAGGCTGTTTTCATCATTTATCTTGTAAATAGAATATCGTGTGAATGTTGGATCATTAGTTGAAATGGTATTTGTGGTTGTCAATCAATATCTTCAGGTTTGTGACTGTTTTAACATGTTGATGACCACAGATAATCATTTGACAGATGAATCTCTAGGGCTGCAAATGAGAATTATTATTGTTATTGCCAGTTAACTTGTTGATTATTTTCTGTACTAATCATTGTGTTAGTCATTTGGTTTGTAAAAAGTGTCAGTGTTAATGTCCTCAAATGTCTGAAATACTCAGTTTACTGTCGAAGAGAGAAGAAATCAGACAATATTCAACTGTACAAGGTTAGAATCAGTGAATTTAGTTGAATCAGTTATCAAAAATAATGTTAATTGATTTCGTAATGGACAGTTTTGTCTGATTTATTGATTATTGTAGTTCTAGAAATAGCAGATGAATTCTTTGACAGTTTTTCACACATTTTTTCTCAAAACTATTCACATAAAACCCAAAGTTCAGACTAAATTTACGAAATCTGTCACTATTACGGCAAAAGAAAAAACAAAACAACTGCCGTCAAAACTGTTTTACCTCAAAAGCAAACGCTGCTTTTAGATCATATTCTGTAATTAAAACTGTAACTGAAAAGCAGATTACAGGAAAAAAAAACACAAACTGGAATAGTAATGTTTCGTCCTTTCTGTGTTGCGTTCAGGGACACTCTGTTCTTTTGCTCTTGAGGTTCAGCTGTAGAAGAACTGACACTGATGCATCATCTTAAACACCTCCTGCTGTTTGTTGGTATTTGCTGTACTATCATTTGGAACAACTTGTGTCAAACTGATGACGCTGGTACTTTTGCAGCTTGCGTTCACCACTTTGCTCATTTGGTTCACAGCAAAAAATGTGTTTTAGTTAGTGAGAATGCATGTTGACTTTTGCAAAAAAGTATGCTACAGATTTGCAAATGTTGTCCCAAAAGAGTGGCTGATTTGATAAATGTGTTTATGTTTCAGAATAATGAGTTCCGATAATGGCGTCTAGTGTTTTAGGGAATCAGAAAAACTGATGAGAAGGTTCAGAGTTCAATTCCCAGTTGGCTCGTATTTGTGGTGTTTGGATGTTCTCTCATGTCATGCAGGTTTCCTCCAGGTTCTTCAGTTCACTCTCGAAAACATGAAAAGTCAAGGTTTTGGTCAAGGGCACTGACAGGAGAATAAATGTAGCATTCGTGTCCCTGACCAAAGTACAGGCTTAGATCTGGAGGTGTTAGGTTAGATTAGGTTAGGTTAGGTTAAGTTAGGTTAGTTAGGTTAGGTTAGTTAGGTTAGGTTAGATTAGTTAGGTTAGGGTTAGTTAGGTTAGGTTAGTTTGGTTAGGTTAGGTTAGGTTAGGTTAGGTAGTTAGGTTAGGTTGGTTGGTTGGTTTTGGTTAAGTTAGGTTTGGTTAAGTTTGGCTAGGTTGGTTGGTTGGTTTTAGTTAGGTTTGGTGTGGTTTGGTTAGGTTTGGTTTGTTGGTTGAAAAGTCAAGGTTTTGGTCAAGGGCACTGCCAGGAGAATAAACCTAGCATACGTGTCCCTGACCAAAGTACGGGCTTAGATCTGGAGGTGGTTGGTTAGGTTAGGTTAGGTTAGGTTAGGTTGGTTAGTTGGTTTTGGTTAGGTTTGGTTAAGTTTGGTTAGGGTTGGTTGGTTGGTTGGTTATGGAAATATACCATGCATCCTTGTTGATTTTGTGAAATTTCCCTTTTTTTTTTTTTTTTAACTTTTTATTTAGATTTTTGCACAAAACAAAACAAAACATCTGGGATAAGACACACATAAAAAAAAAAAATTACACCACATAGTAGTATTATTGTTGCAGACACTACACTACATCTATAGATACATTGCCAAATATCAAAACATTCATATATTTGTATTCATTTGCACACATCTATATAAATACAAAACACCTCATGTCAGGGCTTATAAGAGCAATTTTCATTAACAACCCAAAAAGTTTAATTATACAAATAGTCTTCAACCATGTGCCATCTCCGCTTAAAAAGATCCATTTCATTTGTAGTGATGCAGTCATTCTTTCCATAGTGTACACTTGTTTCAGTCTTTGTTTCCATTCTATTACCGTTGGTGATCTGACACTCTTCCAATTTACTGTTACTATTTTTTAGCAATCAATAGTAAAATATGTAAAATATATCTCTGCTCTGCATTAAAATCATTGATCGGTATGACTCCAAGTAAATAGAACAAAACATTTGAAGGGACTTCTCTTTTTACAATTCTTTCAATTTCTTTGAAATTTCACTTTTTTGAGGTTATTCGCATAATTTTTGCTAAAGGACAGTTTGTAGACATTCCAGGTTGTTCGTATTTGTTCAGGTTATTCAAATTTTATTGTTAAAAGATAATTTGTTAATGTAATTTTTTCATTTTTCAATTTTTCATTACTTAATGTTATTTTTTGCACAAAAAAAGACAAAAATTTGGAGTTGTCATTATTTATAGCTTGTTATGCTGTTATTTCACTTGAGATGATATTGGTCTGTATGTGGAAATTTGAACTAACATCCTTGACTGTTAATATCTTCAGTGTAATTTTTGCACTTTGCAAATTCTCACAGGCCGGATGTGAATCCTTGGTGGGCCAGTTTTGGCCTCTGGGCCATATCTTTAACACCCCTACCCTAAAAGTTTATAAGTCTGCCCCCCCCCAACAAATAGAACCGATAGAATGTGTGAGATTCTGAAAACTGAGTAAAGAGACACTGATTTGGCTGTGGTTCATCAGAGGTCTGAAGGAGAAGTCAAATGTAGAGGTTGTGTTTCTTAAGGGGTTCATTGGTACGTGGCGTTTGATGAAGTGCCAGGCGTCCACATGGAGCCTCGTGCCCTCAGGTTTCCTTGGAAACGACTCGGGCCTAGCGCCGGCGTTGCGTCGATGCTCTGCCTCGGCTCGGCGTCCTTTCCGTGGACTCCTGCTGCTCGTATCGTGACGCTTCGCCCCAGCGTCTTCTTTCATCCGCCTGCCCTTCACCGATCTGCCAAAACAGGCTGGAGGTCAAAAGCAGATGTGTGTGTCTGTTGTGGGGTGTGTGTGTGTGTGTGTGTGTGTGTTTGGCCCAAACACTGTCTAAAATTAGGCAAAAAAAATACACCACAGTGACTCTGCAGCATGAAGATGAAACAGAATATTAGACTGAGGCATGAAAGGAGGCTGAATGTGATGTAAGACATGATCGACAAATGAAAGATTTACAGATCATTTGTTTTATGTCACGGATCAGGAAATGACACATGAACGCATCGCAGCCCTGCAGTTTTAACTCATGTCTTACAGCAGTGGTTTCCAACCTTTTTTGGCTCGTGACTTCATTCTAACATCACACATTTCTGGCGACCCCAGACATTCAAAATGGATTTTTTTTTTTTTTTGCTAAAATTAATTTGTTTTGATCATGTAATAGTTTGCTATGCTATGTTGAATAAACGCTAATTTTAGATGACATTTAGTCTATAATGTACAGGGTGGGGAAGCAAAATTTATACTATTTTGAGGCAGGGATTGAAAGACAGTGTATGACCAATTAGTTTATTGAAAGTCATGAGAATTTATTTGCCACAAGAAAATGGACATAATAGAAAATGTTTTTATTCTATGTGTCCTCCTTCTTTCTCAATAACTGCCTTCACACGCTTCCTGAAACTTGCGCAAGTGTTCCTCAAATATTGGGGTGACAACTTTCCCATTCTTCTTTAATAGTATCTTCCAGACTTTCTCGTAATAGTTTTGCTCATAGTCATTCTCTTCTTTCCATTATAAACAGTCTTTATGGACACTCCAACTATTTTTGAAATCTCCTTTGGTGTGACGAGTGCATTCAGCAAATCACACACTCTTTGACGTTTGCTTTCCTGATTACTCATATGGCAAAAGTTTCTGAAAAGGTATGGATAATAGTGTTAGGTATGATTATGACATCATATATGTTTGGTTTCAAAACAATTGACGTAGTGCCTGCTGAGAAAAAACAACTAAATGTTCATTGTAAATTTTGCTTCCCCACCCTGTATGTTATTATGGACGGAGGCAGGAAAGCCAGTGTAGATTACTGCACAAAGGGAGAATTTGATTTTCCTTGGTCAGGATATGTACAGTCAGTCCAGCTTGGATTTACAAGGCTGACAATTAATACTGAACAAACAAGAACTCAAACTATGAATTATGAAAGAGCTGCAGCATCTGAAACTGTCCACAATGAACATTTAACAGATAAACAGAACCACAGTGCTGCAGTTTCAGCTTCAGTTTGTCATGTCTTTATGGATTGGGATTGTCTCTGTCAACTCACCATATATTTTTTACTAGTAAGTTTGTTTTGTTTTGCTTTTTTTAAATCAATTTCTAGACATTTCAGGCAACCCCATTTGAATTCCAGGCGATCCCACATGGGGTCCAGACCCCAAAGTTGAAAAACACTGATTTAGGGTATGATGATCTCAAAGGGGTGGTAAAATAATATCCTATAAATGGGATTAAATAAGTTTTTCTTCTCACTCCTTTTCAAGTGTAAATGAATGATTTTGGAATTATTTAACCCTCTGGTATCCAGGTGCGCTTTTTAGGCACACTTTGCACTTCATTTTAAAAAAATTCATATTATTTTCACAATTTAAATAAGGTTAGTATTCAAAAGTTGTTCATTTTTGCATGATCTTTAAAATTCTGGCCACCAACTAAAATTTGCACATTGTAAACAAAAGAAAATTACCAGACTAGCATCTGTCTCCCAAGTGTGCCTAAAACGCACTGTTTCTTCCACTTGATCTGTATGATTAGGGCTGAGCTTGATTTACAAAAATAAAATCAAATTAGAGCAGAAAAATAAATCAATACATAATATTTGATAGTTTAATTTATAGGTGTGCATTTTATACACACTTGGTGACAGATGCTAGTATTTTTGAACATTTGACCTAGCACCAAAAATAACAATGCAAATTAACCAATGTTGGAGTTAATCATTGGCATATGCCAGGATGAAAAAATCATATAATATGTGATCCACTTTTTATGTAGTGTATTGAAAAAAATTTTTTTTTGGTGTTTTTTGCATCCAAAAAAATGGTTCGTTTACATTACAAACACAGCATTTAAAGGGATAAAAAACGTGACAATTATTGAGTATTTGGTATTTTTATTTACGGCCCAAGTTGATGAAATAGAAAAAAGTGTAAAAGAATTAAAAACAAACTGTATGAAAATTTTTTTTGACATTACTCCACAAGTGTGCCAAAAAGGTACACTTGGTGCTTAGTAAGGGCCTTGGTGGACGGGGTACCGGAGGGTTAATTTACATGTATTCTGTAAATGCTCCAAATAACAAATGAATGATGTTAGTATTTTACTGGTCTGACCCACTTGAAAATGAAAAATGGCTGATTGAAAATGAATTTGACACCAGTGTTTGTTAAAATTTCAGTGTAATTTTTGTATTTCGTAACTTAATCCCATGGGCCATATTTGGACCCTTTGATGGGCTGGTTTTGGTCTGCGGGCCACATGTTTAACACATTAATATCAGTTTTTTTCACTACATGCACAGAGATCAACGACCGCCATATTTGAGTTCCAGTTCTAATAGTTTTATTGTTTTTGTTCTCTTGTAAAAGCAGACCCCACCCAAAAGGACAGTCTGTATCATGCACCCACGTTGCTGCAGCTTCTTCTTCTTCTTCTTCTTCTTGTTTTTTTGTGGTTAATTCCGTTAGCAGACTGCGAGGCCTCTGCTTTGACTTTAGTCCCTGCTGAGCTGAGAGCAGGCCTTCACTCAGGCTATTAAAGCTCATTTAACCTGATTATGGCCTGTGTTGTGTGAAGGAGGCCACCGAGTCTTCAGCCCCATGACGTCGGCTCAATCAAATAAAGATGCACTGCTTCACGGGCGCCGTTTTCACCGGAACGCCGTCTGTTAGAAAGTGAAACACTCCAGGGGAAATGGTCAGCGCTGCCACGAACGTACACTGATAGAAGAAGCCTGTGGTTTACTGGTGTCAGAATATTATCAACAAATACTATCTATCTATCTATCTATCTATCTATCTATCTATCTATCTATCTATCTATCTATCTCATCTATCTATCTATCTATCTATCTATCTATATCTCTATCTATATCTATCTATCTATCTATCTATCTATCTATCTTCATTATTTTGTTCTTTTTCATTTTGTTGCTGATTGTTGTATTTTTTGTTCACTTTTTGTTGCCTATTTTCTTAAATTTTATTCATTTTTCACTAATTGTGTTGCTTATTTTGTGCTGATGCTTATGTTTGTCTGTTGTACCAGTGTGTTATCACATACTTTTTTTGTTTTTACCATTTTTAGAATAATCTATTCATGAAGTTGACATATTTTCCATTATTTTGTCCTTTTCTGTTAATTTTATTTATTATTTTGTTCTTATTGTTCATTTTGTTGCTTTTTTGTTATTTTATTTATTTATTTTATTTTTATTTATCTCCCCTGTAAGTCGCTTTGGAAAAAAGCGTCTGCCAAATGCATAAACATAAACATAAACATTTTGTTGCTTATTTGTTTTTTTGTTTATTTTGTTGCTAATTTTTGTTTCTTATTGTTTATTCTATCTATCTATCTATCTATCTATCTATCTATCTATCTATCTATCTATCTATCTATCTGTCTATCTGTCTATCTATCTATCTATCTATCTATCTATCTATCTATCTATCTATCGTGTGTCAAACCATTAAAATACATAATAACCTAGAAATAATGACAACACCAAATTCTGTTTTTGTTTGAGTGTAAAAATAAAAATAAAAAAATGTGGGAAAGTGTTTAAATTTACATACTATCCTTTGACAAAAAATGTGAATAACCTGAACAAATATAAACATCATGAAATGTTTTAAGAGAATTAGATGTGATTTTATCAATATTTTGCCTGTTATTAAATGTTTTGTGTATTTGTAGATCCACTGTGATCTGTCAGTTGTAATGTACATGTGTAAATGATAAACAGAGGCATAATTTGTTAAAATTGCACTTATTTTTCTCAGTCAATTTTAGTGTTTTCATGGTTGTTCATGTTTTTCGTGTTTTTTGTTTTTTTTTAAAGGATAGTTTGTAGATGTAAATGTCTTCATAATCTAATTTTACTTTTTTAACTCAAAAACATTAAAAACATCAAAAACTTTATTCATCTATAATGTTTCGTAACTGCTGAACCACTAATCCTATTAAAACATGTAAATAATTGGTGTAAAATACAGTTTGTCATCTTTTCATGGTCATCAGATATGACCCATCTGGACGTTCAGTGGCTCCGTAGTTACCGTGGAAACACTGTCATCTTCTACAATATTGATTCATCAGTAAAACCCATGGAGTTGAATCAATGACAGTGGATGGAGACACGGGGTTTATGTTCACTTATTGTTCTATTTTGTTGAAAAAGTCACTTTTCTTCAGTTTTCTCTGTTTTTGATAATCACCCTCAACTTTAATCTGAGCTTTTATGAACATCTGCAAGATCAGTGAATTAAATATATAAAAAAAAATAAGATTTACAGTGAAAAATGCAAAATACAGAGGACAATATTATAATAACTGGTGATAAATTACTTAAGAATCATTAAATAGACGTATTTTAAACATAAATAGAATAAATAAATGTGCGTAATAGTAGAAATCAGTCCTTAGTTTGGGCAGTTGTTGTGTCTGTCCTCCCATACAGTCACTAATGTCCTATATGATGGAATCAGGTTTCTCTGATGCCCTTCAGACTCCTGCTGCTGTGAAGAGGTCAGTGTCAGCTGAAACAGACACCTCGAACCTCCCGCAAGTCAGGAAAAGGCAAACAAAGGCATGACTAAAAAAAAAAAAAAAAAACCCTTATATCTAAAAAACTGGTCCTGAAATAGAGGTGTCACATTTCCAGGTTGATTTATATCCAGTGAAAATAAGTGGCTTTAAGTCAGGGTTCATGGAAAAAGGTCTTAAAATAGACGTGTGCAGCGAAATTCAGTCTGGAATAGAAGCCTCCTGTCTCAACACTGTGGACCCATGAGCAAAATGAGTCACTGAAGCAGCTGTAATGAACGGTTATGGTGACGCTATAAAAGCATCGTCGTGGTGACGGGGGGTGTCAAAGTCATTTTAGTTCAGGTTCTACATTCACCCAATGTGATCCCCAGTGAGTCAGACCAGCAAAATAATAACATACTAACCTATAAATAATGACAAGTCCAAATTTTTCTCTTTGTTTTATTGAAAAAAAAAAACCCATTCTGAAAATATATACATTTATAACTGATTGTTTTAACCAAAAAAATGTGAATAACCTGAAAAAATGTAATTTTTAAAAGGAAAATAAGTGCAATTTTTGTAGGTTACAGATTCATCCCATGGGCCGGATCGGACCCCTTGGTGGGCCGGTTTTGGCCCACGGGCCTCATGTTTGTCGACCCTGAGCTGAACCTGTCGGACTTTGTGTAGACTTTTACTGGTCTTTTCCCTGTTATTACATAATGGTCTGACTCAGGGTGGTCTGAAATGACTCTGATCATTCTGCATAATCGTGATAATTGCTTCCATTCACCTGCATGAAAACAACCTGATGAAACAGAAACACAAATGTCATGTCCTTCTCTAATTCCCCATGATTTTCCACCTTTTGAAGTTGAATGTCATCCTGTTTCGTGCCCTTTGTAAACCACTTTCATTTCTCATGCTGACTCATAGTGGAAATAATTGTGTGTTTATGTAATACTGTGTTTTTATTGAGTCCCATCGGGTGTAAATCAGTGACAGTGGTTCAAACTGTGACCTTCTGACTTGTTGTAATGGATCTAGTCTGTTGTTGGCGTACGGACATATGGACAAACAGACGAACAGATGACACTCCCGGTGGCGTCGTCGGAGTTCAGAGCTTATCGTCTGTCGCAGGCTTATGTCCGACCTCAGGGGGTTTCAGAGGATAACTGTTAATAAGTGAGACATGTGCAGACAGCCAGGCAGTCTGGGCCCATGACACTGATCCAAGACCCAGGTGCACTGAGCAAAAATGGATCTTAATGGGAAAACCGTCCAGGAGAGCTTTGTTTGAACATTTTACTGAACACCTGCTTCACTTACCAGGGATGTAACGATATGAAATTTCATATCATGGTTATAGTGACCAAAAATATCACGGTTATCATTATTATCACAGTATTATTGAAATTGTGCTCAAAATGTTTAAGAAGTACTAACACACACACTGAAATTCTTTAACCAAGTTGTATTTAAAAAAAAAAAAGATAGCTGGCACAATGTACCTTCTGTTGGCAGAAACATTCAAGTAAACCCTTAGTGGTCTGAGCCTATTTTGGCTGTTTTTCAGTACCTTTGATTTTGCCTTTATATACTATATAAACAAATGTTCACTATACCCATGTTTGGTATCTTTTTTTTTCAGCACAACTTCATCTATATCATCTGCTTTTTTTTTTTTTTTTTACTTTAATCTACTATATCAATGTAAATGGCCAGAAAACACACAAAAATATAAAAATCCAGTTTGAAAAATGTATATAATTTATTGCATAAATAACACACAGATGCTTAACGAACCTTTTCATAGACTTTAAAAGTGAATATTGGTTCCAAATATTAGGTATATAAAATCAAATTGTAATAAATTACAACTATACTCAAATATTTGACATAAAAGCATAGCTTTACATAGGGTTTTTTCCTCTGAAAGTGCGGCAATCAAAGACGGTTATCATGATAATTAGAATTTAAACGGTAATACTAACCGTCTGTAATTTACAGCGGTTTATCGTTACTATCGTTAATCGTTACATCCCTATTTACAAGGTTATCAGAATCAGAGTTTACTATATTATTCCCTGGAGGAAATGTTTGGTTTGTCACAGTGGCTCCATTTTAGTGCAATAAGAAGCAGCAGGAAAGAAATTATCAATACAACAACAATAAAAATAATAAATACAAATATATATGTACATTTACAGTCGCAGAAAAAATTATTAGACCGCCCTTGTTTTCTTCAATTTCTTGTTCATTTTAATGCCTGGTCCAACTAAAGGTACGTTCCTATGGACAAATATAATGATAACAACAAAATAGCTCATAGTAGTTTAATTTCAGAGCTGATATCTATCCATTTTCCATGTTTTCTTGATAATAACCTAAATCACTTCAGTTCTGACATAAATATCTATGGTAGGGGTGTCAAACTCATCTTAGTTCAGGGGCCACATTCAGCCCAATTTGATGTCAAGCGGGCCAAACCAGTAAAATAATAGGTTTAAATAATAATATAATAATAAGATAAGATAAGGTTTTCTCCAGTTGACAGCAGGAAATACAAAAATAAAGTGCAAAAAAGACAGAAAACCGAAAATATACACTTGTGAAACATAAAATATAGAGAAAAATAGCATTTATATAATTCTGTCATATAAATAAGCGTGCAAAAGTAGTTGTGTTATGTAAAATAATGTGGTTATACAGTAGAATTAAAAAGTGTGAAGGCCACAGGCAGGACTGATTTCCTGTGTTGTTCAGTTTTTATTCAGGAAAGAAATAAGCCGACGCGCTTGTCTGTGTAGATGTTGCGTAACAAGTCGGTGTTGCAGCTGGACTAAAATCATTAAAAACTGGTGTGCGGGGTACTTAGCTGAATTAGCAGCATTAAATCATCTGAAGGACCGAGACTGATCCAATACTATGAACGCAAGTAAGCAGAAATATACAGAGGCGGAGACGTGAAGCATCTGTCCTTCAGTGCACACTCAGGTTGGAAGCGTTTAATCAGCAGAGACACTAAATATCAAACTGACATGTTCGAGAGGATTTAGACTAATCCTCTAAACGCCAACAACACACACACACACACACACACACCACACACACACACACACACACACACTGCAGCGACACTCACCCTTAACTTTAACTTACTATTAGAAGTGACATTATGTACGTGTTTAGGTGAAACTTTAAAGGGCTAAATGATGTAACAGGGATCACAGTAATACAGCAGCAACAGGAAAAACTTCATAAATAATAAAACACCTTCAAATAGTATAAGAACATTTTTCTTCGCTCATCTGAAGTGACAGGAGTGAAATCTGAGTGGAAAAGTGGAAAACCTGTGACAGACCTGATTCATAGACTGTAGATAAAGATGGACACAGTGACGACTCCCCAAAAGTGAAGGCAGAACGTCTCCGTCTCCCCCTGGTGGCTGGATGAAGTACAGGTCATAGATCCCACCTAGATTAAAGTCACAGTCAAAACCAAATGTACCAAATGTCTAAGGACCTGTTTATGTAAATGTACTGTATAATTTAAAATCTATCTATGTAATAATGCACGTTCTGGGTCCGTCCAGGCGTCCGGTGTCCCCGTGTCCGATCGATGTTGCAGCCTGGGAGGGCGTTTTAGCCACGGGTACAGTGCGCTAGTAAAAAAAAACAACAAATAAAATAGAAAAACAAAAACAAATGTATGCACCCAAAACGCAACTCCTGGAAGTTTTTATTCAAATGTTTATTCAGAACAGTCTCAGTATTATAAAAACATCATTCATACAAAGTACACTGTTCTTTTTTTTTTTTTTTTTTAAGAGAAAAAAAAAGGGTGTCAATAATGCTCACTGAAAGGAAGAAAGAGAGAAAAAAAAAAGAAAAAAAAGGAGTATAAGTAAATTAAATGAGTGTATAAAAAAATGGATAGTAATAGTGATATGAACAAGCCTGCACACATAGCCAACTGCACATCTAGGAAATAAGATTAAAAACAAAAAAAAGAAAAAAAAGATGCATAAATACATAATATGTAACTACTGGAAGTTTTGTCTGTCAAATACAAGTATATTTTGTTTATTATATATAACACCTAATGGATATATACAGGTTATAGAGGACATATAGAAGTATGTTGTGTTTATATTTACAACGTACTGGGGCACCGCTAGGAGTTGTTGGCCCCATGAAAGCTAAAAATTGTGGGCCCTTTGTAAAATTCACAGTATCTTGTGGATTTGTTGGGGGGGGGGGGGGGGGGGGGCGGCAGTGGTCTAACTAATGCAACTAACGCTGGTGTGAAGCGAAAGTGAAACTTAACATACTTTCAACGACCGATTCCTGGCGTATATGCCTCTGTCATACAGTGGATCTTACACCACATTTTCACAGCTTCTAACCTGTATCCACTGGACCCCCTCCACTGCTCTATGGGCCCCCCAGAAATGTTGGGCCCCATGAATTTGTCACGTTTACCCCCCCTTTACAGTACCCCAGACAACATACAATGGATATGTACAGGTCATATAGGATATAGAGTAATATATATATCTATATTACCCCAGTATAAGGGGTTTTTTTGGTTTGGTTTGTTTGTTTGTTAACACTTTACCAAATTGGGGTTATAGATCGCCAGTGACCCAGAATAGATGTCATTACATTTTGGAAAAAATAGGTCAAAGTTCTCATTACCTCCACCTGGAGGTATTGTGACCACTTTGCTTTGTGTTTGTGTTAGCAACTTTACAGGAAAACTATTCCAACCATCTTTACCAAATTGTCCCCACAGATAGGCCTAGGCCCTGGGACCAACCCATTACCTTTTGGGACAAGTTGGCCAAAGTTCAAGGTCACAAAATCCCAAATTTTCCTCTCTCTCATCATTGAGCAATTTTTGAAAATTCATTAAAAAAATTCAAAACGCCTCCAGTTAGCCTCCAGTGTGATCCACCTGTTGCTTAGAACAATATCTTGTATCTGGCACAAAATTGTCCACATCCACTGTGGAATCTGGACTCTGTGGACATTTACATTTAACTCTGAAAATCCCATTTACCACACATTTTTCATTATAACTCAACAAATATTGATTGGAATTGAATATAATTTGACATGCACATGACTGGTACCAAGCTTCACCTTGTTCTGCTGTATGGAACAACCTGGAAACTGTTTAATTAAAAAAGAAATAGTCGATCCACACATGCACACTGTTCGGGGTGCTTGGCGGAGGTTTGCGTTCTCTGAACACTTGTTTTTCAAGAATTTTTAAGATCTTTTTTCCCATTTACTTATAATGAGCTAAATTTGTCTATGCTGTCAATGTCTATGATGACATCAACTGGATCGATGCCAAAATAAGCCACAATATGTGTGAGGGGCGGGGTTTGTTGTGCCTGGCATCACTTGTTATTATATAATGTAGGATATATACAACACATATTGGATATATACAGGTAATATAGAATATATACAAGTATACTGTGTTTATATTTACACTAAACACAACCGATGAAAACAGTTTTGTGGGCTCCATCTGTATGTTCTGTCCAAGTCCTGAACAGCCTCAGTTCATCCACACATTTGTAAGGACGTGACACCGAGCGCAGCCCTGAGCTGAAACACAGGAACATGTTTCGTATTCTTTGATCAAACCCAGGACAGGGTTGCTAGGAAACTGAAGTGAGAAGATGTTACAGCGTGAGAATGTCATTGGTGCACAAAGACTGGGAGAGACAAAAATATAATCCAGGCTCTGAAGCTCTTTACAAACAGCCTTGATAAAGCTTCTTCTGTCCAACGCAGAGTCATTGAGTGCAGGTGAAAGAGTCTGAATCCCAGGACGTTCAACCACTTGGTCTGTACTCAGATGAGTGCAACAGGTTCACACTGACCATGAGGACGGCAGCACATTTCAGTTATATAACGAGGGGGGTTTTTTTATGAGGTGCTATACCTCCAAGGCTGAAACGGATAAGTGTTATGGAGTTTATGTGAGAAAGAGATTTAATGACATGTTGTGATCTTATTTTACCTCCTGAATAAAACCAAAGCTGTAACATCAAGTATGTGGACAAAAGTATGTGGACACTTTGATTTCAGGTGTTTTTTCTAACAGGGGTCTGGGATACAAAACAATAATGACTTATGTAATAATATAGTTTTATGATGGCATAAATATCATTGCATTGGTTAGTTTGGTTTAAATTGTTATCTTTGTTTCCCAAATGCCTCACTGATAATTTTTACTTAATTTCTCTCAACATTATTATTATTTTTTTTTTTTTAACTATGACTATGATTTTAAATGTTCTACCTCTAAATTTCTAAAATATTTTCATGCTCCGACTGTAAATAATAATTTTCTTCCACAACTAACCATCTACTTTCTTCACATCTCACTGAGGAAGAGAAATCTCCCTTAAACTTTAAGAAAATGTTGATGTTTTTATCTCAAATCATCATGAACAGGACATCTTACAGCTGTAGACATATATCCATATAGTTTATACACATCAATGTCATTTTATATAATACAATATAATACACATCAAGTAAAGTTTACTTAAAGTTTTTCTACAAACTCTCCTCAAAAAAAGTGAATAAGATTGACAACCTGAAATTTCTTGATTGAAAACGTGCAATTTTAATGATATTGGGCCAGATCTATCAAAGGTCTGCGTGTATTAAAATGTGTGTCTATGACAAAACTCCTCCAACGTCACATTTCCGTGAGTCTGGATCATTCAGTCTCTGTTCCCATTAGTGCTGGTTTATCATTAGTGCTGCTATTTCCCAGAGCAGTTTTTACAGCATATTGTCTCCAGTAGCGCACGCAAAACCCTCATTTAAATAGGGCGGTCTGCAAGACTTTGCACCTGTTATAATTTACACAAGCAATCTGCATAAATCACCCTCAAACCGTGGTCACACCCCACACGCAAAATTCTAGACTGCGCAAGCAAATTGCTACACACAAACTGGGATCTTAGTAGATCCGGCCCATTATGTCTCAACTCAGAAAGGGCATTTAATATGTGATTTATCATCTATTTAGAATTTAGAGCAGGGGTGTCAAACTCATTTTAGTTCAGGTTCCACATTCAGCCCAATATGATCTCAAATGGATCAGACCTGTAAAAATATGTTTATGTTTATGTTTATGTTTATGCATTTGGCAGACGCTTTTTTCCAAAGCGACTTACAGGGGAAAACCAATGAAATCACTCAGTCAATCAAATTTTTTTATATAGAGCCAGATCACAAAAAAGTTATCTCATGACACTTTATATATAGAGTTGGTCAAAACCAGACTCTAAGCCAATTTACAGAAACCCAACAGAATCCTCCAGGAGCAAACACTTGTGACTGGTGACAGTGGAAGGAAAAACTTCCCTTTAACAGCAGAAACCTGGAGCAGACCCAGACTCCAGGAGGATGGCCGTCTGCCTTGACCAGTTGAGGTTAAAGAGAGAGCGATAGAGACGGGGGAGAAGGGGGGAGTAGGGGGAGACACATGGAGGCAGTTGAGGATAAGTGGGTGATGATGATGAGGGCAGGGGAGAGGCAGGACCACCGCAGCAGGTCCAGAGATAATCCTGGGAAAAACCTGGGAAATAATAACATAATAATTTAGAAATAATGTCAAGTCCGGCGTCATCTGTTATTATTATTGGTGCATACTGTATATGTTATATTTTCTATGCAGAGATGGAAATATAAAAGACAGTTAATGCAAACACACCCGCTTGTACTCTTTTATTCTTTCACCCAATGAGAATCAATAAGGAATTGGATCGATAAGCAAAATCGATAATAGAATCGGAATCGTTAATTCTTATCGATTCCCATCCCTGTTTATACACCTGGATTTAGGGATGTAACGATATGAAAATTTCATATCATGGTTATTGTGACCAAAATTATCACGATTATCATTATTACCGCGGTATTAGAAATTGTGCTCAAAATGTTCTAAACGTACTTATACACACACTGAAATAATTTAACCAAGTTGTTTTGAAAAAGATAAATAAATAAAATAATCGGCACAATGTACCTTCTGTTGGCAGAAACATTCAAATATTAACCCTTAGTGGTCTGAGCATATTTGGCTGTTTTTCAGCACTTTTGATTTTGCCTTTATATACTATATAAACAAATGTTTACTATACCCATGTTTTGGATGTTTGTTTTTTTTTTAGTACAACTTCATTTATATCAACTGTGTATTATTTTTTCCACTTTAACCTACTATATCAACATAAAAGGCCAGAAAACACAAAAAAATATAAAATCCGGTTTGAAAAATGTATATAATTTATTGCATAAATAACACAAAGATGTTTAACGAACCTTTTCAAAGACTTTCAAAGGGAATATTAGATCCAAATATTGGGTATAGAAAATTCAAATTGTAATAATTAAAACTATACTCAATATTTGACATAAAAGCAGATCTTTACATAGGTGTTTTCTCCGGAAAAGTGCGGTAATCAAACACGGTTATCATGATCGTTAGAATTTAAACAGTAATACTAACCATCTGCATTTTTACCACAGTTTATCGTTGTACCGGTAATCGTTACATCCCTACTGTATATGTTATATTTTCTGTGCAGAGATGGAAATATAAAAGACGTTAATGCAAACACACCCACTTGTACCCTTTTATTCCTTCACCCAATGAGAATCGATAAGGAACTGGATCGATAAGCAAAATCGATAATAGAATTGTAATCATTAAATTCTTATCGAGTCCCATCCCTATTTATACACCTGGATTAGATGTTTCAGGTGCATCGCACAAACACATAACAGACATGAACAAAATGGAGTGTGACCATAAATGCACAGTTTCTAAAAAATGTACCCTCTGGAAAAAGTTTGGAAGAGAAAATGTGAATGAGAAAAATAGAAACTAGGCAAAAGCTCCTCATTAGTGTGGACAGGGCATCAGCTGGAATCTGTAAACAGCATTAAAAACTGAACACGTCAGTAAAAAATAAGAATATTATAGCAGCTCTGTGGGATCATCTTAAGAAGTCTTAAGGAGCTCAGCATAATAAATATACGCAGAGAGACTTCAAGATGGATTCACCCATACAGACCCAGAAATACTTTTCTCACATGATATTTTCTCTCTATTTAACATTTCTTAAGTGATTTATCACCATTTATTATCATGTTATCCTCTGTATTTTGTGTTTTTCAGTGTAAACCATGTATTTTCTATATTTAATTCACTGATCATGTAGATGTTCATAAAAGCTCAGATTAAAGTTGAGGGTTATTTTACCGGAAAAAGAGAAAACTGAAGAAAAAGTGACTTTTTCAGCAAAATATACCAATAACTGAAGCTAAAAACAAGTGTCTCCACTGTTCTAGTTCACTTTATTGACCACTTTGGCTGTTTTTGTTCATTTTGTTACTTATTTTATTCTTTTTTCCTTCATTTTAGTCAACTTTTTGTTTATTTTTTTCAGGTTATGTTATTTTATAATCTTTTATACATTTTATTTAATACAAACCCAGTGTGTCCATCCACTGTCACTGATCCAGCTCCATGTTTTGTTTTGTTTTTTTGTAACTTATATTTTATTAGTTTTAAAAGAACAACAACAAAAAGAAAACACAACAACATAAATAGGTCTGGGTAGCACAGTCTTATCAATTATTTGCTTATATAATGTCCATTTTTTCCACTTTTTGCTCATTTGTGGTTCTTGTATGCTCAATCTGTGTGTTAGTTTTTCCATTAGAAATATGTCCTCAATCGTAGTTAACCATTGATCCTTTGATGGTACGTTCATCTTACCCCAATTCCTTGTTATGCATTTTTTTGCAGCTATCAACACCACCTTTACCAAATATTTATCGTATTCACGTATAGTGCCATCACCAAAGTTGCATAAATAAAGAATTTCAGGTTTCTTTGGAATTGTATATCCTAATACTTGACATAGGACATTGCAGATCATTTCCCAATATTCCGAAAGTTTTGAACATTTCCAAAAAAACATGAGAATGGTCAACATCCATCTCCCTGCATTCTCTCCAACATTGCTGATGCCTCTGGAACTGTTCACTTTTAAATTTATCAAGGCTTTATATAATGCTGAGATTATCCTGATATTATTGTCTTTATATGCTTTAGTCATGATTTGAACCCCACTGATTCACCAGTAAAACCCATGGAGTTCAAATCAACTCCATGGGTTTTACTGGTGAATCAGTGAGCCTGTTTATATGACCAGAAAAATCCGATAACTGGGAGTAATCCGATAATTGCCACAATCGGATACGATGCTTCAGAAATGCGATAATGGAAAAACCCTGGTTTACATGTTTCAGTCCGTTATTTGATTTCTTTCGGAGTATGTACGTACGTCATGACATAAAACGTACACTTCCTGTTATTTTCAAAACATCCGGTCTGGTTTCGGATATTCTAAAGCACAGGTGTCAAACATGCAGCCCGGGGGCCAAATTCGGCCCACCAAAGGGTTCAGTCCGGCCCCTGGGATGAATTTGTAAAATGTAAAAATTACACTGAAGATATGAACAATCAACAATGTTAAAATCATTTTAGGTCATTTCAGTCTGAAGTGGATCAGACCAGTAAAATACTATCATAACAACCTGTAAATAATGAAAACTGTAAATATGTCTCTTTGTTTTAGTGTAAAAAGTAAAATTACACAAAAATGTTCACATTTAAACACTAGTCTTTTACAAAAAGTCTGAATATCTGAAATGGCTTAAGAGAAGTATGTGGAATTTTAATAATATTTGTCCTGTTATTTAATGTTTTACGTATTTGTAGATCCACTGTGATCTCTAAGTTGTGATTCACTTGTATAAATAATACACTAAGGCATAATATTGTTAACATTGCACTTATTTACTAAAGAATTTTCAAGTTATTAATATTTGTTTATGTTATGTTCAAGTAAAATTCATAGATGTAAAAATTTTCATTACGGAATTTACTTTTTACACTCAAAAGTTCTTATCCTATTATTTATATTATTTTATTGGTCTGGCCCACTTTATATCAATTTAGGCTGGATGTGGCCCCTGAACTAAAATGAGTTTGACACCCCTGTTCTAAAGGACAACTTTTGGAATGTGTTGCAGTTCCTGTATTTGATGTTGACAGTTTCATTTGTTCTGGCATGAAATTTGTTTCCTCTTCACTCCAGAAGTGAGTCTTTACCGTGTTTGTTTACCTTTGTCCTTAGGCTCATGTCGCTGCATAACTTCCATTTATATTGATTTTTTTTTTTTTTTTTTCTTACACATGCGCAGATGTAAAAGAACAAAATAAATCACATTAGCCTGTATACATGCGTGAAGACATCGAAGTATTGGGAGAAATCTAGGTGTGTTAATCCGATTTCTCCTAATCAGATTACTGCCGTTATCGGATAAAGTTTATCAGATTATCCTGTTTACATGATCACTTGAATAACCTGAAAACTCCAGAAATCGGATAATGATCGAGTATTGGTGTGCATGTAAACGGGCTCACTGTTGTAGAAGATAACAGTGTTTCCATGGTAACTACGGAGCCTCTGAACGTCCAAATGGGTCATATCTGATGACCATGAAAAGATGAATAACTGTATTTTACACCAATTATTGACATGTATTAATAGGATAAATGGATCAACAGGTATTAAACAGTTTAGATCAGTAGTTGCTGTTGGTCAACACTGGATGTTTGGGTGAAAATACTGACCTTTACTTATAGAAGCCTTTTAGTTCGTGTGTGTTTTTGTTAATGTGCACATGCTTACCGTATATTAATTTTTTAACTTAATAGAACATGAAAAATGCTGAAAAATACTGCATGTGCATGTAAATGTATGGAATAATGAATATAGGCCCATGACTCTGCAAAAACAGCAGATGACTGCGACTGTGAACAGTTCTGGAAATGAGACGCTGTGGCTGCACATTAATAGAATTACAGCTGTAATTTATCACAACAATGGGAAAAAAAAGAGGCACAGCATCTGTTTTTTTGTAATATCTTAGATTTAGTGGCACTGAGCAGAGTCGTCCTGTGTAAAACAAATAGGAAAGGGACATTTTTGTTGTGTTTCATATAGTTTTATTCTGTACTAGAGCTGCTTTTCTTCATTTGTTTTGCTTTACTGTGTGTTTTAGCGTCAAAATAGGGTGGAATAACAGAAAAAGACAAAGAGAGGTACTGAAGTTTGACAGGTTTTGACTAAATAAGACAGTCAGAATGAGGAGATTTAGGATGTTGAACAAGAACTGTGAACTGGAACCAGAGGTGATTTCTCATCGACTGAAAGGGAAGCTCCCCTAAAGTTACTGAAATTAAATGGTTAAATATGTCGGTTGTGTTGACATTTTATTGACTACAAATGTTTACAACACGTTCATCTCACAGACGAGTTCGTTCAGAATCAGCTTTATCACAAATCAACAGACTGGATGTTGTTCACTTCTCCTCCATTCCCACGTCTCTGTTTTCTCATTCGATCTCTGCTCAGTGCATTTGTCCGTAGACGTCCATGCACTTCAATGGGACTGAGTGGAACAGTTTTTTTCATTGCCTCAAAACTGGACGGTAATTGGATAAATGCCACGGTTTTGTCCCGCCCCGGACGCCCGGCTTCTCTGGGGGTGAATGGAGCTGTGGGGAGCTCGGCCGGGCTGGACGCCAGGCTTCCACATGCTGATTGGAGGATCAGTCGAAAGGCTGAATCCCATTTGATTGACAGCTAGTTTGAGAACTACTCCTTCACTGACACAGTTCAGTTTAATACTGTCGCACATTCTGCTGTGAAACCAGAGAAACCACTACAGAATGACTTGTTCATTTCTTGCACTGTAAATAAAACACACTCATTGTACTTCCTTGTTTCAATTTAACATAATTTCAGCGTTTCTTGTTTCAGTTACATGATTTAATCATTTCTTGTTTGAGTTAATATCGTTTTGTAGATAGTTAAATCAATCATACTGTTGGCTAAGTCGGAGTGAACTGGCAATCTAGTAAGGTGCACACGATGGCAGACAATGCTAATGGAACGGAGGGCCGAATTTATGTTTAAATAACGAATTTAAAAAAAATCTTCAATTAAGTAAAAAAAATCTTCAATTAAGCCAAAAAAAATTCTTCAATTATGTAAAAAAAATTCTTGAATTAAGCAAAAAACAAAAAATCTTCAGTTAAATAAAAAAAATCTTGAATTAAGTAAAAAAACATCTTGAATTAAGCAAAAAAAAAAAATCTTCAATTATGTAAAGAAAAAAATCTTGAATTAAGCCAAAAAATATCTTCAATTAAGCCAAAAAGAATTTAAAAATCTTCAATTAAGCCAAAAAAATCTTCAATTAAGTAAAAATATCTTGAATTAAGCCAAAAAAGGAAAAAAAAAATCTTCAATTAAGTAAAAAAAAAATCTTGAATCAAGCCAAAAAAAAATCTCCAATTAAGCCAAAAAATCTATAATTAACAACTTTTTTTTTCTTTGTTCTAGTGCAAAAAATAACATTAAATTATGAAAATATTTACATTGACAAACTATCCCGTAACACTAAAATGTGAATAACCTGAACAAATATGAACAACCTGAAATGTCTAAAGAAAATTAAGCCCAATTTGAACTATTTTTCTGCCTGTTCTTCAGTGTTTAGTGTCTGTGTAGATCTGGTCCAGAATGCACATGGACAAATGAGAAGTTGCGGAATAATATTGTTAAAATTGCACTAAATTTTCTTGCGTTTTTTAATTTAAATTTCAGTTTTTTCAGGGTTTTTTTTTTTTTTTTTTGGATAGTTTATAAAAGTAAGTATTTAATTGGGGGGGGGGGGGGTGTTACTAAAACAAAGACAAAATTTTGGACTTGTCATTATTTATAGGTTATTCTGTTATTATTTTTCAGGTCTGGCCCACTGCAGATGAAATTTCGCTGAATATGGCCCCTGATCTAAAATGAGTCTGACAGCCCTGGGTTAAAGGGTTAAATCTAAACATGTAGACTCTGGGCTCAGCAGTCGAGGCTCATCCCTCCTGGTTTTACTCTGTCTCTGAGGTCAGATGAGCTTCGTCGGTGCCTCGGTTGAACCTCAGGGAAACAGAGCGTCCATTGTCTCCGTCTGGTCGTAAAAGCTTTGCATAGATTAACTGTGTGTGAATGAACATTAGCATCAGAAAATACAGGACGAAGCACTTTGGAAAGGGTTCATGTGGGTAAATATGTTCTATATGTTCTGACAAATGGGAAAAAAGTGACAGTAGTGGCACCGTGTTTGTTTTAAAACTCTTCTTCACTTGTTGTAACGTCTGTCAACCTGCTTTTTTTTGTACTTGTGAATCTAGTTGCGCAAAAAGGTCTTTCCATCGCTGTTTTGTGTAATGTACCAATTTCACTGCACCTGAAAAACCACCTCTTGCAAGCGCCAAAACTTTCATTGAAAAATGAGAATTGGGCAAAATTGTCGTTTTCCATCAGGCAAAGTTTTATGTCAAGTTATATTTGGACAATTGAGGTTTGTTTATTGTTTGTTTATTTATGTATTTCAAATATTGCAATAAAATCAAACAACAAAAGAATTATATGAAAAGAAAGTAAACCATTCAAAAAGGAGCGGGATGAAGTTTAATTTATAAAAATATTCTGACTATGCACACAACACAAAATGGCTGTACATATCAAGTATAGACTGTCCATTTTGCTGCAGCATTACACATGAAAATAAACTGTGTCCATTTCATAACAATATTACACATATTAAACTAAAAAAACTCTGTCCTTTTCATAACAATACACATGTTAAAAAACTAAAATAACTGTCCATTTCATAACAATAATACACATATCAGAAAAACTAAAATAAACTCTGTCCATTTCATAACAATAATACACATATCAAAAACCAAAAATAAACTCTGTCCATTTCATAACAATAATAACCACATTAAAAAACAAAAATAAACTGTCCATTTCATCACAATAATACACATATTTAAAAACTATAATAAACTCTGTCCATTTCATACAATAATACACATATCAAAAAACTAAAATAAACTCTGTCCTTTTCATAACATTAATACACATTAAAAAACTAAAATAAACTCTGTCCTTTTCATAACAATTACACATTAAAAAACTAAAATAAACTCTGTCCTTTTCATAACAATAATACACAAAAAAAACTAAAAAAACTAAAACTCTGTCCATTTCATAACAATAATCATATTAAAAAACCAAAATAAACTGTCCTTTTCATAACAATAATACACATATTAAAAAACTAAAATAAACTCTGTCCTTTTCATAACAATAATATACATATTAAAAACAAAAACAAACTCTGTCCATTTCATAACAATAATACACATATCAAAAAACTAAAATAAACTCTGTCCATTTCATAACAATAATACACATATCAAAAAACTAAAATAAACTCTGTCCATTTCATCACAAAAATACACATATTAAAAAACTAAAATAAACTTTGTCCTTTTCATAACATTAATACACATTAAAAAACTAAAATAAACTCTGTCCATTTCATAACAAAAATGTGTGGAGCATCGGCATCTCCTTCTCATCCGTCTGTCTTCCTTCCTCTGATCAAACCTCCCATCCTTGACTCGTGCAGTCGAGCGGTGACTCACTCCCCCGATGATGTCACGCCTCCTCGGTTGCTATGGCCGTCGTCATAGCGACCAGCGTCTCTCTGTTTCTGTAGCGTGTTAAGGGGCGACTGACAGGAGAAGCTGAAGGGGTTTCATATCAATAGCTGGGGCCTAATTATGTTCAGAGCGGAGGGCTCAGGTGTCTGAGAAAATACCATCAGAGGTGAAAAGATGCAACAAAACAACAAGTGTGAGCGATTTTCCCACCGGGAAACACCAGTAGAGAACGGAACTGAGCAGAAAGAGGAGAGAACACATTATGACCACAACCTGGTGGGCTTTACTCTGCAGACGCACACTTTTATTATTAGTAGTAGTAGTATAGTTAGTATTAATAATAATAATAATAATAATAATAATAATAATAATAATATTTTATTATTATTATTAGTGGTAGGGGTAGGAGTAGTTATAGTAATTATTTTTTATTTTTATTTATTTATTGCCATGGAGTCAAGTATTAATATTTAGTATGAGAATTTTCTTAATATTCCAACTAATTCCTTAATTTGTTTTGCCCATTTTGTTGATTTAATGCTTATTTCCTTCATTTTATTTTTTATTTTATGATCACTTTTGTTCATTTTTGTCTAAATGTTGTCTTGCTTGATGATATCATTATAAGTTTTTTTCATTTTGTTAATTGAATGCTTATTTCTTCATTTTATTTTTTATTTTTCTTCATTTTCTTGATTATTTTCTTCTTAATTCTCTTGATTAATTCCTTAATTTTTGCTCATTTTGTTGATTTAACACATTTTCTTCATTTTACAATGGCTGTTGTTCATAATTCTGTTTTTTTCTATCTTTCTTGATACTATCCTTTATATTTTTGGTGTTTTGTTGATTTATTGCTTATTTTCTTCTTTTTATTTCTATTTTTATTCATTTTTTGGATTGTTTTCTCTTTATTGTCTTGGTTAATTCCTTAATCTTTTGCTCATTTTGTCAATTTAATGCACATTTTCCTCATTTTATGATTACTTTTGTTATAATTGTCATTTTTTATCTTTGTTGATGAGAGCCATTATATTTTGTTTTGCTCATTTTGTTGATTAAACACACATTTTCTTCATTTTACAATGACTGTTGTTCATAATTTAGAATTTTTCATATCTTTCTTGATGCTACCCATTATATATTTTTTGCATTTTGTTGATTTATTGCTTATTTTCATTTTTCATTTCTTGGTTATTTTTTCTTAATTCTCTTGCTTAATTCCTTAATTTTTGGCTCATTTTGTCAATTTAATGCACATTTTCTTCATTTTAGATTACTTTTGTTCATAATTGTTTTAATATATAATATATATATATATATATATATCTATATATATTATATATAATATATATATTCGATGAGATCTATTATATACATATTTTTTCATTTTCTTGATTTAATGCTTATTTTCTTCATTTTATTTTCATTTTTATTCATTTTCTTGATTATTTTTTCTTAATTCTCTTGATTAATTCTTGAATTTTTTTGCACATTTTGTCGATTCAAGGCTGTTGTAGTATTTAGTGTGACCTCCCTTTGCTCTTAACACGTCTTTAACCCTTTTATTCAGACGATATTAGATTTATTGCAATAATTTTGAGGTTTTACACCAGATTTCATTCAACACAAGTAGTGTGATGGGAGATAAACCTCATTTTCAGATCAGTTTATTCTACAGCTTTACAGTTTCCTTCACCTGTCGACCTACAAACCCACATGGAGCGTCCTTTCCCATCCATGTACTTCCATAAATCAGCCCAGATGACTGCTCTCGGCCTCTGACTGCAAAAAAACAAAAAATAAAATAACAAAAAAGCTGTAGCCGAGTCTTGAGGAAAATGCGACTGACATTTTCCTTGTGTATAATAAAGCTCGTCTGTCATCTCTGACCTTCAGATGTGGGTTTGGAAGAGAACGCCTCGATTTTCTCAGAGTACAGGATCGTTTTTACTGCTGGGTTTTGTAAGAAGCCGTTCCGAACAGGGAGGAAATGTCAGAAAAGAGAGTCAGTGCTTTTGTAACACTGACCGATTTGACATGAAAGTCAGCCCAAAAGGAGTAAATCTCATCATTATCAGTACATGAAACAAACACACTTTTTTTTTTCCTACTTAATGATGGAACTGCAAATTTCCACACTTCCATTCTTATTGCTGTAAATATTAGCATCAAAAATACAGAAGGAAACACTTTGGAAGGGTTTTATGTGGGAAAATAAGGTATTATGTTTTGACAAAGGGGAAAAATTACTCGTTTTTCCATTGACCTCAAATTGCGCGAATATAACTTGCACATAAAAGTTTACCCAATGGAAAAAGGACAATTTTGTGAAAACTCTTCTCAGTTTAATGCACATTTTCTTCATTTTGATTACTTTTGTTCATAATTTAAAAAATTTTTCATTGTTGTTGACGAGATCCATTGTATATACTATATAATTTTTTTTTTTGCAAATTTTGTTGATTTAATGCTTATTTCCTTCATTTTATTTTTAATGTTATGATTACTTATAGTTTTATCTTTCATGATGATATCCATTTTTAAAAATTCATTTGTTAATTTATTTTCTTAATTTTACTTTAATTATTTTTTAATTTTCTTGATTTTTTTTTTTTTTTTTTTTAATTCTCTTGGTTAATTCCTTAATTTTTGGCTCATTTTGTCAATTTAATGCACATTTTCTTTTTTGCACTCTCGTTTTCAATTTAAAGTTTTTGCTGTGGTAAGAGGTGGTTTTTCAGGCATAGTGCAAATGGTGTATCAGGCAAAACTGCAATGAAAGGACCTTTTTCAGCAATTAGTCACATGAATTAAAAAAAACAGATGTTGACACACATCACAACAAGCAAAGAAGAAGAGTTTTAAAAGAAGCGTCACGGTATGTGTGGACACGCCAGGCAACCCAATAATTTTTTAATTTAGTAGGAGATAGAGGGGTAATATAGAATAATAATGAATAGGTCTGTAAATAAACACAATATTTATGTTGGTTGCCATGTTTATGGAATGACTTCTCATGTCATCTCACAATAATAAATAAACAAATCATCACATTATGCACTTCTGTTTTTTCAACATTTAGTAAATCAGTAAAGTTTTGCCCATATCTCCAATGGAAAAGCAACTATTGACTTTGTGTGATGTGTAATTAATATTTGTCTGTTTATGTGGAGCATTTGACAACCTGAAAATCAGCGCTTTAACATTCATTTAAAAAAGAAATATTTAGCTTCTTTGGGACAATGTCTACAAAGTTTGTTCACAGTTTTGAGAAATTTAGATTTTTGAATTTTTGACAAATTTTTGTCATATTAAAAATGTGTCTTTACTTATAATGGTCCAATTTAAGATAAGATATGCCTTTATTAGTCCCACAAGGGGAAATTCCAGAATTAATTATTATTATTATTATATTAATAATAATCCTACTATAAATGCACATGTCGGCCCCGCCCCATGTCCCATCGATATCCGCTCGATCGATGTTGCAGCACGGGAGGTGTACGGATACAGTGCCGCTGTTGCACCACAGGAAGGCGCTATCGTACAATGGCACCGCGGGTACAGTGCGGCTGGTGATATTTACATTATATTTATGCATTTGGCAGATGCTTTTTTCCAAAGTGACTTACAGGGGAAAACCAAAAATTTAAAAAAAATAAAAAATAAAATAAACACAAGAATAGATTAAAGACGTAAAGCAGCTGTACAATTAAATATATAATAATGATATATGTTTTGTCTGTACTTTTAACCTGTGTTTTTAAATTTATTTTATTTGTTGCTTCCTTGTTTGTTTGTTTTAAAATGGACTGCTGAGTCTGGAAATAATGATGATGATGATGATGATAATATATTATTAATATGTTAACCCTTTCATACATACTGGTCACTACAGTGGACAGCTATTCTACAGCTGTTCTCTTGTATATTCCTGGGTTTTTGTTTTAGTTCCATATCAGCCAACACAGCACCATCCCATACACTGCAATTCATACCATTACTGTAACTTTCCTGTTCTTGGTAAACCTGATCTGCACTAACATGTTTGAGTGTAAATCAATTGCTTATTGTTTTTAGACTGTAATTAACAGTTTTCTTAAACAAAAAGTTTGTTTGTTTTTTTTTTGCATATTATCTCCATGAACTGAGTGATAACTAGTATTAGAGTATGATAAAAGATGAGAAAACATCAGATCTGCTGCATTAAAAATGTTTTTATTCCATAGTTTTCACACAGTATATCATTTTCTGATATTACAATTTAAATATGTTTTTGCTTCAAAAATTAAACACATGGTGTCCAAATGAGTGGACTTTTTTTGTAACTCCACAAAAAATTGGTCCATATAAAAGATATTAAATCACATTCTTTTTTTCATGCCTAAAGAGGAATAAAAACACTCTGGAAAAAAATCTTGAGTAAGGTTCTCAAAATTCATGCATGAAAGGGTTAAATATTTTGATGGATTATAACATGTAAATAGTTAAAGATATCAGTATATGTCCTATTGATCACTGATAGGAAGTCGTATACTGACTTTGACTGAATCAGTTGAGTTCTCCTCCAGTGAAAGTCCCGCCCATTTTTATTGGCAGATGGATCTCCTGCATCAGGACCACAGGACTCTAATATAGAGACAGAACCGGACAATATTGCAAATTAAACTTGATATTGATTCTTGATAGAACATGACGCTAAGTTACAGGGACATTGGTTCTATTTCAGTTTTTTTTTTTTTTTTTTTTCAATAATTGCACTGGTTCCTAATTTCAGTGCACACACAATGACAACAAAGACAATTCTGATTTTCTTCTTCTGATAATGACAGAAATGATCATGAATTTAAGATGCAAACATTAACAAGTGCAGCTGAAATGTCCATTTGTTGCGAAAATGTGTCTAAAGACCCCTGAGTCGGTGCAGGTGTTTGACGTAAGTGTTGTTTGTCCGTCTGCAGGGTCTCATCTGTGTCCTCGGAGTTTAGATTGCGCCCGAGCAGGACGTCACTTCTGCCAACAGGGAAGCTCGCACTGCGGCCCCTGTCTCCGCCCACTGGTGGAAAACTCCCACGGACGCTGCGTGATCAAGAGGAGACACCTTTCCCACTCCACTCAGTCCGCTAAAGGTGGGTCACCAAGTCCGAAACACACCTAGGAGGAAATGTCTTTTTTTTTTATTCAAATTTTTATTCAGAACAGTCTCATAAGACATTGTACAGGACACCAATAGTAAAAAGTACACTGTTTTGGGTTTTTTTTTTTTTGTTTTTTTTTTTGGAAAGAAAAAAAGAATATCAATAATGCTCACTGCAAGGAAGAAAAGGAACGTGCAAAATAAATAAATAAATGAAAAGAATAAATAAAGTAAATAAGTAAAAAAATGGATAATAATGATATTAACAAGTTTGTGCACATAGCCAATCACACTTTTAGGACATAAGACAAAGAAAATTATGCATAAATAGATATATATATGTCTACGCACAAAGTATTATTTATAGTCATAGTTCAAAGAGATAGAAAGAAAGAAAAAAGTAAATGAGTAAAAAAGGAAATAATAATAATAATAATAAATAATAATAATAATAATGATATTAACAAGTTTGTACACATAGCCAACTACACATTTAGGACATAAGACAAGCAAAATTCTGCAAATATATATATATAATATATATATTATATATATATATATATATATATATATTTATGTATGCACACACACAGTATTATTTATATTTATAGTCAAATAAGTACAAAAAAATGGATATTAATAATGATATTAACAAGTTTGTACACATAGTGAATCACACTTTTAGGACATAAGACAAACCAAATTATGCATAAATAGATATGTATACGTATGGGTTTTTTTGTTGGGTTTTTTTTGTGGATCAAACCAAAAACTAATAGAGTTATAGCCGATTAATAATGACAATTCCAAACTTTTCTCTGTTCTAATGTGAAAAATGTAAAATTACACGATGTAAATGTTTACATATACAAACTATCGTTTCACAAAAAATATGAAGAATGTAAACATTCATGAACAACCTGGCATTTCTTAAGAAAAAAGTGGAATTTTAACAATATTATGATTGTTACTAAATATTTTGCACCTTTGTAAATCCACTGTGATCATGTCGAAATTGTTGATCCATAATTTTGTTAATATAGGACTAAAACAAAGGCAAAATTTGGAGGTTATTATTATAGGTACTTATGTTATTTAAGTTATATTATTTTATCGCTCCAACCTGCTTGAAATCTTTTTTTTTTTGAAGATGCAATGTCTTAAAGGCACAGGTTTGTAACTGTAATCTTCACACCTCTGAGCCTCTGTGCTTGGCCTGGATTTTTCCTTTTTTTTCTTTTTTTCAGTGCTTTTAGTACATTTATGGACATTGAGGTTGTACCTGCAGCCAATAACAGCATCACACAGTGTTTATTTATTTATTTAACCTTTATTTAACCAGGTTAATTGATAACTGATTCGCATTTACAATAACAACCTGGCCAAGAGACAATATAACTGCATACAGGTGGATATTATGTAGAGCTGAAGCCCCGCCCCTTCTTGTTACCTCCAGTGGCATGCATTACAGTCAATGATGAAAGACAAGTCCATTTTTGATCCCATTTGATTCCATTATTTACACATAGGTTTTTCAGTTTAACCCCCAAAGACCCAAACATCCACCATCGAACAAAATCATCTACTGATCTAAACTGTTTAACTCCTGTTGATCCACTAATCCTATCAATACATGGAAATAATTGCTGTAAAATACAGTTTTATCTCAATTATTCATAGGATAAAATGTACAAAAACTTGTAAAATGACAATAAAAGGAGCAAAATACTTGAAAAATACAGAAAAAATTAACCAAAAAACTTAAAATATGGTATAAAAGAGAACAAATCCTTCTAAAGTGAGGAGAAAATGAGTAGAGTTCATCGTTTTCTAACATCTTGAACCCTGTATTTATTCTGTTAACCCTCAAAAACTAAAACCATCTACTGATCTAAACTGTTTAATACCTGCTGATCCACTAATCCTGTCAATACATGGAAATAATTGGTGTAAAATACACTTCTTCATCTTTTCATGCTCATCAGATATGACTCATTTGGATGTTCAGAGGCTCGGTAGTTACCGTGGAAACACCGTCATCTTCTACAACATTGATTCACCAGTAAAACCCATGGACATCCACAGTAAAAGCACATGTGTCCAGTTGTGAGGCGTGTGTGTGTGTGTGTGTGTGTGGTGTGGTGTGTTGGTGTGCGTGGTGTGTGTGTGTGTGTGTGTGGTGTGTGGTGTGTGTTCAGAGCAGACTCCTTCAGCTTCCATTTCCCTCAGTGCAGATCAGATCAGATCCAGACTGGACTCAGCTGTCAATCACAGTCCAAACTAGTGCAGAATGGACTCAGTCTGAATCTGAAGGACTCATGGATCTAACGGGAGTCACTGATGGTCTGGACAGGGTGGACTTCATCACACTGCTCCTCCCTTCTCCTCCTTCTCCACCACCTTCTCCTCCTCCTTCCCCGCCTCGTCCTTCTTATCGCTCTTCTTCCTTCTTCCCCCTCCCTTTCATCACCCGCCTCCTCCTTCTCACTCCTCCTCCATCTCCTCCTCATTCTTCTTCTCCTCCTTCAATCCATCACCCTCACTCCTCCTCCTCCATCTCTCCTCATTCCTTCTTCTCCTCCGTCATGCAACCCTCCTCCTCCTCCTCCATCTCCTCGCTCAGTCGTCGTCCTCCTCCTTCATCTTCCTTCTCCCTCCTTGTCTGCCTCCTTCCTTGTCGTCTTCCTCCTCCTCCTCCTTCACCATCTCCTCCTCCTCTTCCTCCTCCTCCTCCTTCACCCCTCTCCTCCTCCTCCTCTTCCTCCTCTTCCTCCTCTTCCTCCTCCTCCTCCTCCTCCTCTGTCTCCTGTCCCTCCTTCCTCCTCCTCTTCCTCTTCCTCCTCATTCTTCTCCTCCTCCTTCATCACCCTCCTCCTCCTCTTCCTCCTCTTCCTCCTCCTCCTCCTCCTCCTCCTCTGTCTCCTGTCCCTCCTTCCTCCTCCTCTTCCTCTTCCTCCTCATTCTTCTCCTCCTCCTTCATCACCCTCCTCCTCCTCCTCCATTCTCCTCCTCTTCTCCTCCTCTTTTTCCTCCTCCTTCATCTACCTCTCCTCCTCGTCTTCCTCCTTCCTCATCCTCCTCCTTCATCACCCTTCTTGTCTTCCTCCTTCCTTGTCGTCTTCCTCCTCCTCCCCTTCCTCCTCCTCTTCCTCCTTCCTCCTCCATCGTCCTCCTCCTCCACCTCCTCTGTCTCCTGTTCCTCCTTCCTCCTCCTCTTCCTCTTCTTCTTCTCTTCCTCTTCCTCCTCCTTCTTCTCCTCCTTCACCCCCTCTTCCTCCTCCTTTATCTCCTCCTCTTTCTCCCCCTCCTTCATCTTCCTTCTCCTCTTCGTCTTCCTCCTTCCTTGTCGTCTTCCTCCTCCTCCTCCTTCACCATCCCCTCCTCCTCTTCCTCCTCATTCTTCTCCTCCTCCTTCATCACCCTCCTCCTCCATTTCATCCTCCTCCGTCTCTTCCTCTTTTTCCTCCTCCTTCATCTACCTTCTCCTCCACGTCTTCCTCCTTCCTCATCTTCCTCCTCCTCCTTCATCACCCTTCTTGTCTTCCTCCTTCCTCGTCGTCTTCCTCCTCTCCTCCTTTTCCCCGCCTCCTCTGTCTCCTGTTCCTCTTTCCTCCTCTCTTCCTCCTCCTCTTCCTCCTCCTTCACCCCCCCCCCCCCCCAATCACAGACTGAACTGTGTGTGACTTCTCTTATATTCAAACACATCAGTGATGAATCCACTGAAGTGTGTGGATTCATCACCATGAACTCAAACACTGTCGTTTATTCTGACTCAGCCGGAAACACTCACTACTAGAGCTGTCACGACCAGGACGTTTGAACTACTCATTAATAGTAGAAGTCCACCAGTTTTGGTTTATTTTTAGCTCATCTGTTGTGAAGGTGCTGTGTCTGATGTCACGGATGTCATGAATTAGAAGGTACTAGAATCAAGCAGTAATAATAAAAATAGTCATAAATGAATAATTATGTTATAATATGCAATAGATAGCTAGATAGATAGATATATAGATAGATATAGATAGATAGATATAGATAGATAGATAGATAGATAGATAGATAGATAGATAGATAGATAGATGATAATTATTAATTAATTACAGGATAAAAGTTTAATAAAGTGATAGTAATCATAATAGTAGTCATAACAACAATATATAAGTAGTATACTATGTAAATAATAGTAATAATAAGCAATAAGAAAAAAAAATTACATCAATAAACAACATTGCACAACATAAACTACACAGTCCCACTGGTGGAGCAATAATATAATGTGATTTCTGTAGAAAACTTCCCCATTAGGTAAATCATCTTGGTTTTCAGACAGTAAACAGGGTTAACCCTCCGGTATCTGGGTGCGCTTTTTAAGCATACTTTGCACTTCGTGTTTAAAAAACTTCATATTATTTTTCACAATTTAAATAAGGTTGAATTCAAAAGTCGTTCATTTGTTCATTTGTAAACAAAAGAAAATTACAAGACTAGCATCTGTCTCCCAAGTGTGCTAAAAACACACTATTTCTTCCATGATAACCACTGTTTTTGATCTGAAAGCCATTAAGGCCTAAATCCTGCTTTTACTGATATCTGGGCTTCATTTGAGAGGTGAGGGTCTAAATTAATTTATTAACATTGTTAATGTTGCTTTTCATCATTGACATATGCCAGGCAGCAAAAATCAAATGATATGTAATCCAATTTTTAAGTAGTATTTTGAAAAAAAAAAAGACATTTTGTGTTTTTTGCATCAAAAAATGTAGTGACATCATGATGAAAAGAGATTGTTTAAAGAGTTTTTAAAAAATCTAAAATGAATGATTATTTGACATGTATTAGGGCTGACCTTGATTTCAAAAATAAAATCAAATTAGAGCAGAAAAATAAATCAATATATATTTAATAGTTTGATTTATAGGTGTGCATTTTTGGCACACTCGGTGACAGATGCTAGTATTTTTGAACATTTGACCTAGCACCAAAAATAATGCAAATTAACCGATGTTGGAGTTAATCATTGACATATGCCAGGATGAAAAAATCAAATAGTATGTGATCCACTTTTTATGTAGAATACTGAAAAAAAATAGTTTTTTGTGTTTTTTGCATCCAAAAAAATGGTTTGTTTACATTACAAACACAGCATTTAAAGGTTTAAAAAATGTGACCGTTATTGAATATTTGGTATTTTTATTCATGGCTCAAGTTGATGAAAAAAAGTGTAAAAGAATTAAAAATGGATGGGATACTGGAGGGTTAAATCTGTGATTGACAGCTGTACCTACCAGTCACTGATCAGATTCAGAGCAGACGTGGACATGACTCTGCTTCCCCACTACTGGCTTCACTTTTCTCAGATTTACATTCAAACCAGTCACTGAACTCCACCGTGACAACCCTGCAGTTCTTCATCCTCCTCCTCAACACAGAAATCCCTGACTCTCCTTTCCCTCCTTCTCTTCCTCTCTTTCCTCCTTGTTGCCATGGTGACAGTTTTCATTCATGCTTCTCGGGAAGGCCTGCTCCACTGTCAGGGTTGTGTTTGGTTTTTTCTTTTGTTTTTTTTTTTTCCCTCTGTCCGCCCACACTGTGATCAGGGGACAGTAGAGCAGTGGGCCACCCACCCACACTCAGCGATACACACCGAGTACTACTATAATAAATGAAAGTACACACATACCCATACAGTGTTTACCCAAACACACACACACACACACTGCGTCACTCTGTCTGTGTGGCTTCACCCACTCGTCACTGATGTAAACTCCCTCTGCAGCATACAGGAGGTGGAGGCAGCACCAGGAAAACACACTGGATGCAGTTGTTTTTGACACCACACAGAGGCGGTGTTATCATCAGCCCTCTGCACATTCCACACTTTTAATTCCAACAGTCAGCAGAGGGTTTATCTGTGGAAATTTCCACTGGAAAAACAACAATACAGTGATTTAACCCAGAAAACTGAATTAAAGAAAAAATTACAACAGACTGATAATAATACACAACCATACAAGAAAAACTATATGTAAATATAAAGAAGAATATATATAATTTATTATAATATATATTTTATATACCAAATATATCACAGGTGTCAAACATGCGGCCCGGGGGCCAAATCTGGCCCGCCAAAGGTTCCATTCTGGCCTGCAGGGTGAAAGTGCAAAAACAGTCCAGGTTGTCCAAATCCTTTTGGTTCAGGTTCCACATACAGACCAGTGTGATCTCAAATAAAAATAACAACAATAACCCATAAATAATTACAACTACAAATTTCCTTTGTGAAAAATTATGTGGAAAAAATGTAAGTGGAAAAAAATAACATTATACTGTGAATATATGTACATTTGCAAAACTATTCTTTCACAATAAAATGCAAATAAATACGGAAATAAAAACAAAGATGAACAACCCCAGATGTGCAATTTGAACAATATTCTGCCTGTTACTAAATGTTTTGTGCATTTATGGATCCACTGTGATCTGTAGTTGTGTTAATATAAGATCTAATATTGTGGAAATTGTTCAAATTTTAGTTCCAAAATCCAGAATTTTAACAATATTCTGCCTGTTACCAAATGTTTATGTAAAACTGTGTGTAAATGTACATGTATAATAAGTCGAGGCATAATATTGTTAAAATTGCACTAATTTTCAAATGAAATTTCGTTTTTTTCAGGTTATTCACATATTTTTTGTAAAATATAAATATTTCATCATTTAATCGGGGGTTTTTTGTACTAAAAGAAAAGAAAAACTTGGATTTGTCATTATTTATAGGTTATTAAGTCATTATTTTACTGGTCTGGCCCACTTGAGATCAAATTGGGCTAAATATGGCCCCTGAACCAAAATGAGTTTGACAGCCCTGAAATATACATTTAACCACTTTATTAAACACAGTTAGAACAGCAACTTCTATAGTATGTACTAGACAATGTATTTCAATATGATAGTTAAAGAATATACATAAATAAGTGTGCAAATATTGTCTGTAAGTAGAATAGAATAGAATAGAATAGAATAGAATAGAATAGAACAAAATGACAATTTTCCAGTCTGTACAGGTAATATAAATAAGTATAAAAGTTACATAGTAATATAAAAAGAGTACCATCATAGTAAAGGTAAAAAATAAAATAAGAAATACATTACATATATTTTACATCAGGTGCTACGTATGAATGTTTTTTATTTGATAGAAAACCAAAGCAGACAGGCTGAAAATCCCAAAAAAACAGTACAAGTATTGCATAAAGGTTTTCATACTTGGAAAGATTTCTAACCAGTTAATTGTAAATAAGTGTAGTTTAAACACATTTAGTGAAAAATGATGTGTTTGTGAAGCACAAATAATGTGAACAGATGCATGTTTTCTGTGCGAACCACACGTTATAAAAGCGAACCTCCTCCTGCACTGAATTACAAGTAGATGTGTAAATATTCACCAGCGTCACGGTTCAGTTTATTGAATTTCATGCATTCAGTTTGTTTATTATTCAAATTCCACTTAATAAGGAATACTGTTGGGAGCCACCTGCTCTGCTTCTGGTAAAATAATGTTGAAAAGCGCTGTTTGTAATAATGTACATAAAATGTTTATAGCTAAAATAATAACACCTGCTTATATACACAACATATGGGAACCCTTTGATAGATAGTATGTGATAGATTTTTCAGGGGTAGTTTGTTTCCTGGATTAGATCAACAAACAGCAATTTAACAAGATCATAACATCCCATAATAATTTAATAGCTTTACAGGCCTCATAATCAAACTCACTCATGTAGAAGAAACGCTGTCATTTCAGTGTCAGACTGCCTGCAGACACTGACTCACTACTCCCTCTGTTGGTCACATACATGTAATCTAATGATAAATTTAGGTCATTTTTGATGTTTTATGCTACAAATACTGCATTTAACACACTTTTTTTTCAGGGGTGGTTTTGTTTCTGGATTAGATTTGTGGTGTGTGTGATCATGTGTGGTATAAGATGAACACATTGTCTGGTCTGTAGATGTTGTGTCAGTGATGATGTGTGTGTTTTTGTGTTCCTCCAGGTAAGATAAGCCCTTACCCTGAACTGGACGAGGAGCTCGACATCCTGTCGGCCATCATCAGTGAACAGAGGACTGAGACCAGACTGCCAGGTACGACTGTCACACACCTGTCACATACTGAGTGTACACTGAGGCTGTAAAGGTGGAATACAATATTTCTACTTCCCCTCATGAAATGACTGTGACAGTGTGATATGTTGTTAATAGATATGTTAGTTTTATATTAGTTGTTTATTTTTACTTTTGTTTTTTAGTTGAGTTGTACAGGCTATAAGTCTATATTTATTTTATTACAGATCTGTTTAAAACGTATTGTTATAAATCTGCTCTATCTTGGTGATGCCAGTGTTGTTTATATCATTTATTGTCTATCCCAGTTAGGGATGGGAATCGAGAACCGGTTCTTTTTTTAGAACGGATCCCAGTAGCTCGATTCCTTGGAATCGAGCTACTGGGATCCTGCCTGCCTGCCTGCCTGCTTAACGATTCTGCTTATCGATTCCACCTTTGTTGTGCATGACGTCACACGTATGCTACATGTTGTGGTCAGAACGTAGTCAACATGGCGTCTGAGGCAGAAATGGTCCAAACAGACGACACCAGGTCCACTGGAACCACTGTCCAAAGCTTCCATTTCTTCAAAAGGGTGTGGATTCCCTCCAATATGGTCAAGCATTTGTCCACAGCTTGTGCTTCATTTGATTCACTACTTAGCTGCGCCTTGTGAATGTAGCAGTAGACTGAACACCAGGCCATCATTCGGACCCAGTTTCCGGTTCCGGTGCGGGCAACAACGTCGTACCCCCTCAAATTACAAGTTTCCAAAGGTAGGGGAAAGGAAATGAGGTGCACAACAACGGGAGACGGGCAGAGTCGAACCGGATTCCACGTAGTGGAAATGTGGCAATAGAGGAATTAGTAAAGCATCTTTAGTTTCACTGTCACTGGCCATGCCCACCCCCCCAACCGGTAGCGGCGTCATATGTTGTTATTATTTGTGCATACTGTATTTGTTATATTTTCTGTGCAGAGATGGAAATATAAAGACAAACACATTCTTTTGTACTCTTTTATTCCCTCACCCAATGAGAATCGATAAGGAATCAGATCGATAAGCAAATCGATAATGGAATCGGAATCGTTTAAATTCTTATCAATTCCCATCCCTAATCCACATACTGTACATACTGTGCATATTATAATATGACAGAATTACTTTTTAATTATTATTATTATTAGTAGTACTTTGTTATTTATTATGTATTTCCACTAGTACTTTCTAATGAGCAATTGCCTGTTATTTGGGGGGGGGGGGGTCACTGCTATTTTTTATAGCTATTGTTATTACTATTTTCTTTGCTTTTTGTTTTGTTTTATTTCTTATATGCATAAATTCAGTGTTGTGCTGCTTCTGGAACCCTAATTTCCTGAGGGCTCTGCCCAAGGGATTAATTAGTTCCATCTAATCTAATCTAATCTAAATCACATTAAAGGTGGAAACTACTAAACTAGGCCTACATGAAATAAACTGACTTTCACTTTCTCAACCTGCAAAATTGTTCAACTATCTTTTTAATTCCAAACATTATAAATTAATAGCAATATTTATATGCTTATTTAACCCCCAGTAGTTGAGACCAAATATGTCCATTGCTGTAAACAAACTGTTGAATCCCTAATCGTATCAATGTGGAGTTTATCTGTTTTTTTGTTGTTGTTGTTTTTTTAATTAAGATTCTCATAATTTATGCTAACATATATGTTTTGCTGTTGCTCATAAAGTCAGACTAAATTATTTTTATTTCTTCTGATGAAATGATTGTGACAATGTCATTTATTGAATATTGAACTCCATTCTTTACATTTTACAGCTGTGTCAGTGGAGAACACCCTTTTATTAACACTAATAATTTGGTCTTTTTTACTAGCACAAAAATGGACCAATTAACTGCAGGACATTACTCATAATATTTCATAAAAGAGCTGAATATTTATCTTTTTTTAGACAAATATCAGGTTTATGTAGAGTTCAAAGACAGGGTTTTTTATGGTCTTTAAGTAGTGAAGACAACATGGAAATGCAGCTGAATTGGGTAAATGTAAAGGACGATCTTTCACCCAATGTGGGGCTCGAACCCACGACCCTGAGATAAAGAGTCTCACGCTCTACCGACCTGAGCTAACCAGGCTGGATTTTACAGAAAAATAGTTGAAATTTCCATCCTGATTAACACGTTTTCTGAACATTAAACAACTTCTCTTTCTTACCAGCATGAATATCTACAAGAACTTTTCCCCAATGTTTAGAAAAAGACCAGAAACTTAAGGTATTTCGGAAACGTTACCACCTCCACCTCAAATAATCAAACTTAGACGAAACGCTGCCATTTAAAGGATCAAACGGTTGCAGACAGTGACTCACTACTCCCTCTAGTGGTCACACATGTAATCAATAAATAATTTTAGGTATTTTTTGATACTTTAAACTACAAATACAACATTTAACACCTTTAATACTCACATCCTCCCTCCTCGTCTTAGCTCCTCCCTCTCAGGATGTCCCCAAACCCAAATCGAAGGAACTCAGCGAGCCTGGCCCCGCCCACACGGCGTCCGCCACAGAGCAGCCAACGAGCACCAGCGCCGCCAGCGTCTTACCTGTCAGCTTGACTCCGCCTCCCATCGCCACAAACCACACCCCCGCTCTGCTCAGGGGCCCCGTCATCGTCCCGCACCCGTCCAACGACACGTCTTCATCAGTAAGTTAAGGTTTAGCATCGACATAATTCTGAAACAATAGTTTTTATGATATATGATAATGGGGTTATATACAAATTTCAGATATTAAAAAAGTTATTAAAGCATTTGAAGACATTTGAACAAGTAAAGTTAAATTGTAAAAATCTTTCCATGCACATACCAGTGTTTCCTGTTGTTCTATAATCTGTCAATATTCTCAAATGTGTATACTTCGATAATTTTGTGGTACTTTTACAAACTCCGAATCCAGTAAAACACATATTTGAGCGCTTAAAGGCAAACACTGTCTTATTATAACCTGACAAAGTATTCAAGACATTAATTTAGACAATAGAGAGAGAAAATAATGAAGCAAACACAATGGGTCTAATGTGAGAATCACTCATATCGTCACATTTATTCTGTTTTTTTTTTTCACATTATGAAGCTTCTTTCAAGTGTGAATGTATTTTATTTCAGACCTCTTGAACAAATTACATGTAATGAGTTTGCTGTGATTCTAGTGGAAGTGCCTATTAATAATTATATGTAGCATTTCAAGCGGGGGGGCTGGATTCAGGAGGGGAAAAGTAAATGTGCGATTATATCATTGCAATTTGAGACTAAATAGCTTGGTGATCAAGGAAAAATGCACGACAGACTAAAATGAGCAAAAGCACTAGAAAACACTAACTCAAGGATAAGGTAACAGCTATAAAGAATTCCGGTCATTAAATCCGAAATACCACCATAAAGCACAGACTCGTTTAATTTATTTCATTTTCCTACATTTAAATGTCCCTAAATCCATTGACATTCACATTGCAGCATCCTTTCCAATCTATGCACAGCTGGAATGTGAATTGTGCACCCGCACTTGGAAGCAGTTTGGAGCTTTTAAGGACCTCAGTTCCAAAATGAAGCTAGTATCATAAAGGTGTAATACCACTGACTGCCACTAGATGCTGCTCTATAAAACTGTGGCTTCAGTAGACTGACTTTCAACTTTTCTCTTAAGATACTAGTCACTAATATTTTTCCAGGAGTCATTCTGCTCTCATTTGTTGTATTTGGACCCTCTAGTAAGTGTTCTGGTCCATCTTTAAATTAATTTTCTTTTATAAGATCTCAAGTCACGTAAAAGCTTTAATGTCTGCTGTTTCCGATTTTGACTGAAATATGTATTTGTGTGGTTAACCGGTTCCACTAACAAGACTGGAAAATTACTTTATTGCACAATACTTAATGAACTTTACTATTTTTATGGCATCAGCAAGCTAATGTTTAGCATTAGCTTACTTCTGATCCCTTGTGCTCATGTTGTCCCACCCCTTTTGTCTAAATGTGGTCACTTCTGGCTCCAAAAAGCAAACATGGCCATGACTTAATCACAAACTACTGCTTTAAACAGCAGTTCAGAAACCAGTGGGTGACATTATGGTTTCTTCATCTAATATTCAGAATTCCTGACATTCTGCTTTACACAACTGGTTGCACATGATGCGTTCTTCATTTTCATGCAGAATTCTCCTGTCGGTGCACCTGACCATGGTGCTGATAAAGATCTGGAGTTGGTTCCCGGAATGCTTTCAATGGCAGCTCACTGCTCCTAATGCTAATGCTAATGCTAAAGCTAGGTGCTGTGTGTGTTAGAACAGGAGAAATCCACAGACTGACTTTCCTTACTGGATGACAAAGCAAGTTAGCCTTTTAACCTTTAACCTTTAATAGTATAATTGGTCATATTTAGTGGAGTTGGTCCCTGAGCACCTTCAATGGGAGCTCACAGCTTTTAATGTGTGCTATGTGCCAATGCTAATTGCTAATGCTAGGTACTTTGTGTTATTGATATGGTAAATATCTGAGACTGAATTTCCCTACAGGGATAATAAAGTGAGTTAACCTTTAACCTTTTAATAAGTATAATTGGTCATATTTAGTGGAGTTTTTCCCTGAGCACCTTCAATGGGAGCTCACAGCTTTTAATGCGTTCTATGTGCTAATGCTAATTGCTAATGCTAGCTACTGTGTTTTTTTTATCTGGGTAATATCTAGAGACTGAATTTCCATACAGGGATAATTAAGTGAGTTAACCTTTAACCTTTTAATAAGCATAACTGGTCACATTTAGTGTAGTTGGCCCCTCAGTACCTTCAGTGGCAGCTCACAGCTTTTAATGCACGCTATGTGCTAATGCTAATGCTAATGCTAGGTACTTTGTGTTTGCTGACATGGGTAATATCTAGAGACTGAGGTTTCCCCCACAGGTATAACAAAGCAAGTTACCTTTAACCTTTTAATAAGTATAATTGGTCATATTTAGTGGAGCTGGTCCCTGAGTACCTTCAATGGGAGTTCACAGCTTTTAATTTGTGCTATGTGCCAATGCTAATTGCTAATGCTAGGTACTGTGTGTTTATTGATCTGGGTAATATCTAGAGACTGAATTTCCCAACTGGATGACAAAGCAAGTTAGCCTTTAACCTTTAACCTTTTAATCAACCATAATTGGTCATATTTAGTGTAGTTGGTCCCTGAGCACCTTTAATGGGAGCTCACAGCTTTTAATGCACGCTATGTGCTAATGCTAATTGCTAATGCTAGGTACTGTGAGTTTTTTGAGACTGAATTTCCCTGCAGGGATAATAAAGCACGTTAGCCTTTTAATAAGCATAGTTGGTCATATTTAGTAATTCCTAATAATAATAATTGCTAATGCTAGATACTTAATTTACACAGTTTGCGGAAGTTATTAGTGTCTAGAATCTGTTGCAGCATCTCTTAAGAATCCTACTATACTGAACGTTCTGTGTCCGGCGTCCGGTACAGGGTCCGATCGATGTTGCAGCACGGGAGTGTGCTATCGTACAATGGCACGACGGGTATAATGCCGCTTGTCCCACTATACTAGAAAAGTTTGGATACATAAACGTTCTTTCATGTGGCAAATGTGTGTTCAACCTAATAACCACACACACAGTCCTGACATGTCGTAACTGAACACATGCATTAAATTTTTATCACCGTTGGACAAAGTCTCTTATAAATTTCCGACCCTGTTTTGGTTGTGATAACCTCACATAGACTCTTTCTATTTGTTCAGGAGGTTTGAATCACTATTGTGAGAACTAGAATCATCTCATCTGAAAACAAACAGAAGTCACAATCTCGTACCAGCACAAGGAGTGAGGTTTATAAAAAAAAACCCACAAAAACAAGTTCTGGGAATTCAAGCATTTTGCCGCCTTTGAGGTGGACAACTCAGGAGTTGAACCAAAGAGAATCATTTAATCCTTTACCCAACGCGGAAAAACCACAGGAACAAAAAGACCATCTATATACAACATTTAAAGACACTACAGTATGAATCGTTACGTTTTGAATGTAATGAACAGTCACACTTTGTAATCCACACCATGAATGCAGTAGGTGATGAATTTACCTGCATTTTGTTTTATATTATTACATACTGCGGTGGTTATAACAAAATGCACTGTTGCACTTTTGTATGATAAAATCTATTGGTGCAGTTATTAAAAAACCAACCAAATGTGTGCGCTCAGTTATAAAAATTGTCAGACTTTCATGTAATTCTAGTTTAAGGCGTTGTACAGCGGTTGTGGTTGGGAAATTTTCTGTCAATTGACAGGATATTTGAGGTTTTATTTTCACATGTTTTAGTTTAAAGCATAAAGTGTGTAGACCCATTTACATAACCAGGGAGTTTGGAGTTTATTGCAAGGAAATGTACATTTTTTTTAATGAAACGTGGTTAATTTCACATCACTTTAGATCACAGGTGTCAAAACCAGCCCGCCGAAGGGTCCAATCTGGCCCCTGGGATGAATTTGTGAAATACAAAAATTACACTGAAGATATTACAATCAAGGATGTTAAAATCATTTTAGGTCAGTTCAATCTAAAGTGGGTCAGAACCAGTAAAATACTATAATAATAAACTATACATAATGAAAACTACAAATTTGTCTCTTTGTTGTAGTGTAAAAAAAGTAAAATTACACAAAAATGTTTACATTTACAGACTAGCCTTTTGCAAAAAATGTGAATAACCTGAAATTTCTTCAAAGAAGTATGTGGAATTGTACCAATATTCTGCCTCTTACTAAATGTTTTGTGTATTTGTAGATCCACTGTGATCTGTAAGTTGTGATGCACATGTATAAATGATAAACTAAGGCGTAATATTGTTAAAATTGCACTTATTTTACTAAAGAATTTTCAGGTTGTTCATATTTGTTCATGTTATGTTCAAGTACGGTTCATAGGTGTAAACATTTTCATAAAGGAATTTTGCTTTTTTCACTCAAAAACATAGAGAGAAACTTTGGAGTTGACATTATTTATAAGTTTCTTTACCTATTATTTGTATCATTTTACTGGTCCGGCCCACTTTAGATCATATTAGACTGTATGTAGCCCCTGAAATGAATGAGTTTGACACCCCTGCTTTAGATAATATTTTACCATAATAACCTTCTCTGTGTACAAAAATTGGAAAAAGCCAGAACAGATAATAAATAATAGAAAGCTTAAAAACAAAACCCCAACTTCTACATCTAAGAAAATGCTTTGAGACAATGTTGATACTTAATGCACTGATTCACTGCAAGAAAATGTACAATTTTTCACTTAAAAGTGTATGGATTTCACATTACTTTAGATAATTACTTTACCATAATGACCTTCTCTGTGTACAAGAAATTGGAAAAGCTAGAACAGATAATAAATAAATACACAGCTTAAAACAAAACCTCCAACTTCTACATGTAAGAAAATACTTTGAGATCATTTTCATACTTCATGTATTGATTCACTGTAAGAAAATGTACAATTTTTCACTTAAAAGTGTATAATTTCACATTACATTAGATCATTATTTTTGCCTTAATGACCTTCTCTGTGTAGAAAACAGCTGGAAACTATAGAGCAGGGGTGTCAAACATGCAGCCCGGGGGCCAAATGCGGCCCCCCAAAGGGTCCAGTTCGGCCCCAGGGATGTTTTTGCCAAGTGCAAAATTCTACAGTCTGAATTGAATTAAGCAAAAAAAGAAACATTGGCTTGAATTAAGGAAAAATCTTGAATTAAGCCAAAAAAAAAAACAAACTTCAATTAAGTTAAAAAAAAAAAATCTTCAATTAAGCCAAAAAAAAAAATCTTCAATTAAGCAAAAAAAAAAAAAATCTCAAATTTAGCTATATATCTTCAATTAAGCCAAAAATCTCAAATTTAGCAAAAAATCTTGAATTAAGCCAAAAAAATCTTCAATTAAGTAAAAAAAAATCTTGAATAAGCCAAAAAAAAAAAAAAATTCAATTAAGTAAAAAAATAAAATTCTTGAATTAAGCCAAAAAAAAAAACTCTTTAATTAAGTAAAAAAATCTTCAATTAAGCCAAAAAAATCTCAAGTCTAGCAAAAAATCTTCAATTAAGCAAAAGAAATCTTCAATTAAGTAAAAAAAAATCTTGAATTAAGCAAAAAAAAAAATCTTCAATTAAGTTTTAAAAATCTTCAATTAAGCAAAAAAAATCTTCAATTAAGTAAAAAAAAAATTTAATTAAGCCAAAATAATCTTCAATTAAGCAAAAAAAAATCTCAAATGTAGCAAAAAATCTTGAAATAAGCAAAAAAAAAACTTCAGTTAAGTAAAAAAAATCTTGAATCAAGCCAAAAAAATTCTTCAATTAAGGTAAAAAAAAATCTTGAATTAAGCCAAAAAAAAAAATTCAATTAAATAAAAAATCTTGAATTAAGCCAAAAAAAATCTAGAATTAACAACTTATTTTTTTTCTTTGTTTTAGTGCAAAAAATAACATTAAATTATGAAAATATTTACATTTACAAACTATCCTGTAACAATAAAATGTGCAATAATCTGAACAAATATGAACAACCTGAAATGTCTAAAGAAAATTAAGCACAATTTTAATAATTTTTCTGCCTGTTCCTCAGTGTTTAGTGTCTTTGTAGATCTGATCCAGAATGCACATGGACAAATGAGAAGTTGAGGAATAATATTGTTAAAACTGCACTAAATTTTTGTATGTTTTTTATTTAAATTTCAGTTTTTTCAGGGTTTGTTTTTTTTTTTTTTGGATAGTTTATAAAAGTAAGTATTTTCATAATTTAATGGGGGTTTTTTACACTAAAACAAAGACAAAAATTTGGAGTTGTCATTATTTATAGGTTATTCTGTTATTTTTTCTGGTCGGGCCCAGTTCAGATCAAATTTAGCCAAATATGACCCCTGAACTAAAATGAGTTTGACACCCCTGCACTAGAGCTTAAAGCTTAAAAAAAAACACTCCAACTTCCACACCTAAGAGATCATTAGATAATTTTGATACTTTATACATTAATTTACAGTATTTTGGTTTTATCTGTGGCCAAATTGGCTTATAACAGAAGGGAAAATCCTGGAAATCCACCACTGATATGTCATGGATAATGTACAATGTAGTGATGCATGACTGATGCGGATAATTTGTTTTTAATTTCGTTGTAATTATTTCCAAAACGCCTTAAAATGAATGAATTTTCAAGTGCGATAACTGAGAGGGCCCTGTTTTACATTTTTTCCACTGGTCTTAAACTCCTCTTAAACTGACGTCATTTACACCAGTGGAATAAACAGATCCTACAAACAGGACTTGACTTCTAATTTGCTCCGGATCTGTTTTCTTGGTCCCGTCAAACCGAGAACTAGACCACAGAACATGTGGACGACTTCAGGAAAATGGTTCCTTTGTCTGAATCGATGTTGGTACAGATTGTTTGTAAATGTCAGGACTGGCCTCAGATTTACTCCATTAGTCGTGCCTGGCTTCCATGACCGCCTCCACAGTTATTTTCAGCGTCGCTTCTCCAGACCCGTACGTGCTTCGGACTCGTCTGAGCTCAGTCGCCATCATGTCTTCGGCGTCTAACGTCCCCAGACCCGCCGACCGTCCCTTCGTGCTCACTCTCTGTATGTATTTCTTCTCAGTTCTCAGCAGCGTCTTCGTCGTGGGGGGGTCGGTGGCCCTGATCATCGCTGGAACCTGTTGGGTCAGGTAGGACGTCCAAAAAAAAATTATAAAATATACTGTATGTGGATGGAATTGACCTTTTTACAGCAGATATTTGGACTCATTATGGTGAAAACATACAGATGTCTTAAAAAATGGTTGCATCTTTTGTAGGTGTCAGTGTAGTTTGTTGTTTTGATGCTGATTCATTAAAATTGTTAAATAATAATAATAATAATAAAATACAACAAACCACCATTAAACCATAAAGACCCAGTGCTAGTTTTGTGCCAGTTCCCGAATGAATTTTTCTCTATTTCTACCTTTCTTAACTGATTTATCACCAGTTTTTAATATACACAACAAACAAAAAGTTAAGGATATTTCTTTTTTTTTTTTTTTTGTCATTTTTGCCATTTGTAAATAAAACTATGTCTGGTCATTGAAAAAAATTGTTTCAATTCACACACAAAAAAGTAAAAAAAAAAAAAAAAAAAGTGCTGTGCAAGAATCCCAACTGAAAAAAATTGCCCCAAAATTTTTAAAATATCCTTAACTTTTTGTTTGCAGTGTATGTAGGTGTCAGTGTAGTTTGTTGTTTTGATGCTGATTCATTAGAATTATAAAAAATAAATAAATAAATAAATAACAAAATACAACAAACCACCATTAAGCCATTAAGACCCAGTGCTACTTTTGATGAATTTTTCTCTTTTTCTACCTTTCTTAACTGATTTATCACCAATTTTTTAATATACACTACAAACAAAAAGTTAAGGATTTTTTTTTTTTTTTTTTTTCATTTTTTTGGCATTTTTACTGTTTGTAAATAAAACTATGTGTGGTTAATGCAGTTCACACAAAAAAGTAAAAAGCGCTGTGCAAGAATCCCAACTGAAAAAAATTGCCCAAAAATTAGAAATATCCTTAACTTTTTGTTTGCAGTGTATGTAGGTGTCAGTGTAGTTTGTTGTTTTGATGCTGATTCATTAGAATTGTTAAAAAAAAAAAAACAACAAACCACCATTAAACCATAAAGACCCAGTGCTACTTTTGTGGCAGTGCCCAAATGAATTTTTCTCTAGTTCTACCTTTCTTAACTGATTTATCACCATTTTTTTAATATACACTTCAACAAAAAGTTAAGGATATTTCTCTTTTTTTGTCATTTTTGCCATTTGTAAATAAAACTATGTTTGATTAATACAATTCACACAAAAAAGTAAAAAGCGCTGTGCAAGAATCCCAACTGAAAAAAATTGGCCAAAAATTAGAAATATCCTTAACTTTTTGTTTGCAGTGTATGTAGGTGTCAGTGTAGTTTGTTGTTTTGATGCTGATTCATTGAAATTGTTAAAAAAAAAAAAAAAAAAATACAACAAACCACCATTAAACCATAAAGACCCAGTGCTACTTTTGTGCCAGTTCCCAATGAATTTTTCTCTAGTTCTACCTTTTTTAACTGATTTATCACCAATTTTTTAATATATACAGTATATATATATATATATATATATATATATATATATATATATATATATATATATAATATTATCCTCTGTATTTTGCATTTTTTGGTATAAATCATATATTTTCCTATATTTAATTCAGACAGCATGTTGATTTTCATGAAAGCTCTGAGTAAATTCAAAGTTAATTATATAAAATGAAGAAAAAGGTACTTTTTCAGCAAAGTTATTGCTAACTGACTGTAAAAACAAGCGTCTCCATCCACTGTCATTGATCCAACTGTGAGCTCTGGAAACCGAAATAAAAACATTCCCATATTTTCTAGTATTGTTTCACTATCAACAGCAAAAGTATGTAAATTTATGTCAAGCATTTCATACATACACATTCAATAATTCAATAATGATTCAATAATATAATAAAAACAAACCAGTAAGACCATATTTCCTGAAACAGATAAAGATTAAGAAATGATAAGAAATAATCTCCTGCCGGATAAAAATACTCTTACTAGGAAATTAAAATTGCACGAGACGGCGATGGAAATTGGTTCCATCTGAATATTTATATGGATGAAAAATATTTGCTTCACGAGATAAACGCTTTAATTCCAGTGTGTCACACAACACTGACCTCATTTTACTCTCACGAGTCGATCACTGTGTTGTAAAGAAAAGACACCCCCCCCCCCCCTACTTTTTCTGTTTCTTTTGTAAATAAGTGACAGGTCGATGGATACTACTGTGAGTTCTGTCTTAAAAATGAATATGATATTTAGAAATATACTTAAAAATTACTACAAAGTGGAAATAACCTTCTTCATAGTTTAGTTATTTTCATGTTTGGATTCATGTGTACTCATTTATTTTAATTAATTAATAATGATCAAATTTAGCTGCCATGTTTTCTCAAATAGTGACCAGGCTTTTATTTTTCTCAGCTTGACGTTTTGCTATCTGTTCTATGTATGCAGCACGTCTTTTCTGGTTTCAAAATAAGAGCCCTCTAGTGTTTTATTGAACTGAAAACATTCTTTGCAGGACAGAGTTTTTATTTTGTAAAATGTCTTCACTGAAAAAGAAAGACACACACCTGCAGTGACCGAGATCCGGCAGTAAGACTTCAGATGTACAAGTGTTGAAAACAGACAGATTATATTATTGAATGTATTAGATTAAACATGAAAATAACAATTGTTTAACTGGCAACACATTATATGACAGACACTGGAGTTTTAGACATATTTTTTTATATTTTTACTTTTTTTTTTTTTTTTTACATGAGGAAATTGTATTTACTTGTGTCACCTTCAACACTAGCTAATATTAGAGACAAGTTTTGTAATTAACCACTTTTTATTTGAGGAAATACTGTAAAAATATGACAAATTGCCCCTTTAAATAGATGTTTTTACATGCTGCGTATGAAAGGAACGCTGCACTTGTTTTTGTTCTGATGTTTGTTTAAGACTTGGATAAATATTATAAAAATACAGCAAAATGCTCTTTTCCACAGAAGCATTTGAAATACATTTGATTTCATTGTGGCATTTATATCCCTTGAATTAAATTAATCTCTATTCTGGTAAATGTCATTAGAACTGAAGTGAAAATAACTGTTTTTACAGGTTGCAGAAAAGTGTTCGTCTAACCCAGAAGGTGGACTACCCCGCATATGGACTGATGAGAGCCCAGACCTTTGATAATGTGGTGAGTGGAAACTAAGATAATGGAGGAAATATTACAAAAATTACACCAAAGTTGTTAAAATCCTTTTAGTTCTGGTTCCACATACACACCAATGTGATCTCAAGTGGGTCAGACCAGTAAAATAATAACATAATAACCTATAAATGATGACAAATCCAAATTTTTGGTAATTTGAGATTTTTTTTTTTTTTTTTTGCTTAATTGAAGTTTTTTTTTTTTTACTTAATTGAAGATTTTTTTTGGCTTAATGGAATTTTTTTTTTTTTTTTACTTAATTTAACTTTTTTTTTTTTTTGCTTAATTCAAGATTTGTTTTAACTTAATTGAAGATATTTTTGGCTTAATTCAAGATTTTTTTAAACTTAATTCAAGATTTCTTTTGGCTTAATTCAAGATTTTTTTTTACTTAATTGAAGATTTTGTTTTGTCTTAATTCAAGATTTTTTTTTTACTTAATTGTAGATTTTTTTTTGGCTTGTTCAAGACTTTTTTACTCAATTGAACTTCTTTTTTGTTTTTTTGCTTCATTCAAGATTTTTTGCTAAATTTGAGATTTTTGGGGGGGCTTTATTGAAGATTTTTTTACTTCATTGAAGATTTTTTTGGTTGTTTTTTTTTTTTGTTTTTTGGATTTCTTGGCTCAAGATTTTCTTCTTAAGATAATGGAGGAAACATTACAAAAATTATACCAAAGTTATCAAAATCCTTTTAGCTCAGGTTCCACATACATACCAGTGTGATCTCAAGTGGGTCAGACCAGTAAAATAATAGCATAATAACCTATAAATGATGACAAATCCAAATGTTTCTCTTGTAACAACACAATTAAAATATTTACATTTACAAACTATAATTTCACAAAAAATGTGAATAGTAAAAACAACCATGAACAACTGGAAATTTCTTAAGAAAAATAAGTGGAATATTGTGCCTGTTACTAAACGTTTTGTGTATTTGTAGATCTATAATCCATAGATCTGTAAGTCGTGTAAATGATAAACTGAGACATAATATTGTTAAAATTGTACTTATTTTTATAAAGATGTTTATGGTTGTTCATGTTACTCATATTTTTAAAGGACAGTTTGTAGATGTAAACGTTTTCATCATGTAATTTCACTTTTTCACTCCTAAACATAGAGAAAAGCTATCTATCTATCTATCTATCTATCTATCTATCTATCTATCTATCTATCTATCTATCTATCTATCTATCTATCTATCTATCTATCTATCTATCTATCTATCTATCTATCTATCTATCTATATTATTTTGTTCTTTTTCATTTTGTTGCTGATTTGTTTATTTTTTGTTCATTTTATTTGTTGCCTATTTTCTTAAATTTTATTCATTTTTCACTAATTTTGTTGCTTATTTTGCGCTGATGCTTATGTTTGTCTGTTGTATCAGTGTGTTATCACGTACTTTTTTTATTTTATTTTTTTTTATCATTTTTAGAATGATCTGTTTATCAAGCTGATTATTTTGTCTATTTCTACTAACATTATTTATAATTTTGTTCTTATTGTTCATTTTGTTGCTTTTTTTGTTTATTTTGTTGCTTATTTGTTTATTTTTTGTTTATTTTGTTGCTTATTGTTTATTTTATCTATCTATCTTTCTGTCTGTCTGTCTGTCTATCTATCTTCATTATTTTGTTCTTTTTCATTTTGTTGCTTATTTGTTTTGTTTTTTTGTTGCTGATTTTTTTTTATTTTGTTGCTGATTTGTTTGTTTTTTGTTCATTTTGTTGCTGATTTCTGTTCATTTTCTTGTTTATTTTTTGTTCATTTTGTTTATTGCCTATTTTCTTAAATTTTATTCATTTTTCACTGATTTTGTTGCTTATTTTGTACTGATGCTTATGTTTGTCTGTTGTACCAGTGTGTTATCATGTACTTTTTTTTTTAATTACCATTTTTAAAATGATCTATTTATCAAGCTGAAAGATTTTCCATGATTTTCTCCTTATTGTTAATTTTGTTGCTTATTTTTTGTTTATTTTGTTGCTTATTTGTTTATTTTTTATTTATTTTGTTGCTTGTTGTTTATTTTGTTATCTATCTATTCATCTCATCATTATTCTGATAGTATTTTACTGGTTTGACCCATTTGAGATCATACTGCACTAAATGTGGAACCTGAACTAAAGAGAATTTCACACCCCTGATATAGAGCGTACATTAATAAAGTATGACTCTACATCATTAAGTTGAGCTGTTTTCACTCATAAAACCCTTTGTTTTTTTCACATATTTGTTGGATATCATGTGTATTGTTCCCAGTGTCGGTACATGTCTTTACAACTGTGTCATATGATTCCGTATGATGTCAAACGCTTCCATTCTTGAACACGTGCAGTCCGGACACATGCTGTGCAGTCAGTGTCATCAGCAGACGTGACTGAGTGCAAACTAAAGCCTTTGTCATGTCCACTCTTACCCCTCACTGTGTTCCAGCCCGGGGATAAGAAGCTGGCCCACAGTGCCCAGATGTACCACTACCAGCACCAGAAGCAGCAGATGCTGTCCCTGGAGAAGTGAGTCACCCCCCCACCCCCCCATCTGCCCGTCAATCTACGCAGTCGCCTGGAATATCTAACCCATAAACACCCAGTGCTACTTTTTTTTTTAAACCTTTCTTAAGTCATTTATTTCCATTTTTTATAATATTACTTTCTGTATTTTTCATTTTTTCAGTGAAAATCATGTATTTTCCGATATTTAATTCACTGATGATGTAGATGTTCATAAAAGCGCAGATTAAAGTTCAGGGTTATTATATCAGAAATGGCGAAAACTGAAGAAAAAGTGACTTTTTTTAACAAAACATAACAAAAAGTGATCATAAACCCAGTGTGTCCATCCACTGTCACTGATCCAACTCCATGGGTTTTACTGGTGAATCAATGTTGTAGAAGATGACAGTGTTTCCATGGTAACTACAGAGCCTCTGAATGTCCATATGGGTCATATCTGATGACCATGAAAAGATGAAAAACTGTATTTTACACCAATTATTTCCATGTATTGATAGGATTAGTGGATCAGCAGGTATTAAACAGTTTAGATCAGTAGATGGTTTTGTCACCAGCGGCTGTTCGGGTGTTTCAGGGTTCATGCCTCTGTGTTTGTGTTTGACCTTTGACCTGCAGACACAGGGAAGGACCCAAAGTCCCCGACTCTGGAGCGTCGACCGATGAGGAGAACGAGGACGGAGATTTCACAGTGTATGAGTGTCCTGGACTGGCACCTGTGAGTAACCTCTGTTCTATTCTATTCTATTCTATTCTATTCTATTCTATTCTATTCTGTTCTATTCCATTCTGTTCTATTCTATTCTATTCTATTCTCTTGTGTTCTATTCTATTCTGTCCTTTTTTATCCTGTTCTGTTCTATTGTATAATATTCTATTCTATTTTGTTCTGTTCTATTCTGTTCTGTTGTGTTCTATTCTATTCTATTCTATTATGTTCTATGCTATTCTGTTGTGTTCTATTCTATTCTATTCTATTCTGTTCTATGCTATTCTGTTGTGTTCTATTCTATTCTATTCTATTCTATTCTGTTCTATGCTATTCTGTTGTGTTCTATTCTGTTCTATTCTGTTCTATTCTATTTTGTTCTGTTCTATTCTGTTCTATTCTATTCTGTCCTTTTTTATCCTGTTCCGTTCTATTCTATTCTGTTCTGTTCTATAATATTCTATTCTATTTTGTTCTGTTCTGTTCTATTCTATTCTATTCTATTCTATTCTATTCTGTTCTGTTCTGTTCTATTCTGTTCTATTCTGTTGGTTGGTGTTACTTAAATTCATTCTTTCACTTTGAACTCTGAACTCTGAACTACATTACCCAGACTCCTTTGTGCTTGCTCATCTTCAGACAGGGGAGATGGAGGTGAAGAACCCGCTGTTCGACGACTCCACCCTCTACTTCCAGAGGTTCCACAAGTAAAACCCGGACATTCACCGACTGACCCTGAACGCATCACCTGTGTGAGCGGCAGAGTCGACTGTACGGTGAACACGTGGGTCCAAACCCTTTACCTTCGCTCACCACGGAGAGTTTAAGGCTCACGGAGGAGCGAGGAGGAGGAGCGAGGAGGACGAGGAGGAGCGAGGAGGAGGAGCGAGGCCTTCATGGACGTCACGAGGCCGGGACTGAATCTGGGACCAACGTCTCCCGTTACCACCGCCTTCTGTTCTGTTTTTTTGACGCCGTCGTTCTTGTGTTTTTATTTGTTTTATGAGCTGGAAATGACTCCTGTCAGGTAGCACACGCCCATAAATATCTCTATCAGTTCATTGATAGATACGTCCACGGTTATTTTATCGGTAAATACTTACTCATGTGTGGGGTTTTTTTTCACTGAACTTTGCTTTTATGAGTGTTTTTTTAACAGACGTTTGACTGTGCCACTAACAGCACCATCATGTGTACCAGTATGTCCTGTCGCCATGGTGTTCTCAGTCTAGTTCCTCTATGCATGAAGTGATGACGCTGTGGGCTCACACCGACAGTCCAGGGTTTTCCTCTGCAGTTTTTCTTTTATTTTTACTGGAGATTTATCATGTTAACCCTCCAGTATCCGGATGCGCCTTTTAGGCACACTTTGCACTTTGTGTTAAAAAACTTCATATTATTTTTCACAATTTAAATAAGGTGAGAATTCAAAAGTTGTTCATTTGTGCATGATCTTTAAAATTCTGGCCACCAACTAAAATGTGCACATTCTAAACAAAAGAAAATTACAAGACTAGCATCTGTCCCAAGTGTGCCTAAAACACACTATTTCTCCCATTTGATATGTATGATTAGGGCTGACCTGGATTTACAAAAATAAAATCAAATTAGAGCAGAAAAATAAATCAATATATAATATTTAATAGTTTAATATTTAATAGCCCATTGGACCCGAAGGTCCGATGGACTGTTTTTTCAAGAATTTTTCAAGAATCTTCTCGGAAACCATCAGAACAGTCCGAATGACTTGAAATTTGATGTGGAACATCTTTGGGGTGAAGTCCACCCAGTATGCTCAAAGAATTCAGAAATATTGATTTTTGAATTTTTATGAATTTTTAAAATTTGGTTTATAATGGGACGCATTTCAAAGTGCTATAACTTGAAAACAGTTGAAGATATTGATATAATAACTATTGGCAATAGATAGGAAGTCACATATAGGCTTTCATTTGGTGCCATAACCTTTGACCTTGAGTGATCTTGAAAAGTCAAATGAATGTTAATTAGTGTTTTTAAATGTGCCGTTGGACTACAGAACCCTTGGTCCTAGTTCTAAAAATGCAGAGGCCATGAACTAATGCCACGTTTCCACTGCATGGTACCGGCTCGACTCGACTCAGCTCAGCCTTTTTGCATTTCCATTACGAAAAAGGACCTGGAATCTGGTACCCGGTACTAGTTTTTTGGTATCACCTCTGCTGAGGTACTAAACCGTGACGTATAACACTGCAGACCACTGACTGGTCAGACAGTTTGTCTCTGTGACCCGCCGTTTTACAAAAAACAGATGTGGAAGTGGACAGTAAATATAGCGGTACATTAATCCACATAACAGCCCAAAACTACACCATGGTCGGTCCAGGAGATTCAGTCTTTGGTGGCCGAGGTAAAAATTCAGACGAGACAACACGCAACGAGCGAGTTTATCAGCAACTCTCTGAGCAGACGACACGGAAATAACGCACCACATCGCTATGACGTCCAGGTACTGAAAAGTCAGTGGTATCCTGTAATGGAAATGGTCTCCAGGAATACCGAGTCGAATCGAATGGAGTCGAGTCGAGCTGGTTCCACTTAGCGGAAACGTGGCAAAAATCACACAGGAAGTGGTCGTGCTCATAGAAGCTGAAAAAAAAAAAACAAAAAAACAGCAACTACTAGAAAAGCACTCAGAGAGCGCAGACCTCTGCCAAGGCAGATCAGTGCCCCCCCCCAATCCCCACCAAAATGGAATCATTTGTTCCTTGTGCCAGTATCAACATTTCCCGAAATTTTCATCCAAATACATCCATAATTTTTTGAGTTATCTTGCACACACACACACACACACACACACACACAGACAGACAGACAGACAGACGCCGGCAAAAACAGAACCTCCTTGGTGGAGGTAACAAACATATTATGACTGTATATCAACAGCTGAAAGGTATATTTGGCGTACAACCTAACAGAAACCTTTGGTGATAAGTGAACATGATAAATCTCCAGTAAAGGTAAAAAAAAATACTGAGAAAAACCCCAGGACTTTTGGTTTGTGCCGTGGCTGTGTTCTAAAACCTGGGAGTCAATATGCATTTACAGTTCAAACAAGTTTCTTGTGCAAACTTGCTGATGATTCTTGAATGATTTCAAAGGATTTTGAAACTTCTTACCGTAGAGCTCTGAACCAGAGAGTCCATCCTGTAAATACACCGTATCTGACTAACATGGCTTGTCCCCATGGTTTTGTGATCTGTAAATAGCTGCTAACGTGTACAGGAAACGCGACTTTACCTCTCATGTACCGAGTGTGTGTACACCTGTTCCTTTAGAGTCCCGAGTGCTGTGTCCAGTATTGATCTGTTCCTTTGATTCCCTGTCGTTGACTGTCGTCGCAGGGTTCCTACACACGATGAAAGGCTGGAAGATGTGACATTCAGTTATTCAAACTCCTTTTGTCAAATAGCAGACAAAAAAAGGGTTTTATTAACCCATTAGGCGCTGGAGTTTTTTACAAAAAATATTCAATTTTGATATCACGATTTCAAAAAGCTGTAGCATGGAAATGGTTCAGTAGAGATAAAGGCATACTGTAAATGACAGAAATACTAGGTCTGACCCAAATTTTATTTATGTCTTTGTTTTACCTTTATTTATTCAGGAAAAAAAATGCATTGACTTTAAAAACCTCTTTTAAAACAGCAGCAAATACAACACACAGTTACAAGATTACACAGTTAAAACACAAATTATACACACTTTTATATAATCCTACTACTGTGTCTGACATGTGTCCAATCGATGTCCCGATGTTGCAACACGGGAGGGCGTAAGGGTGCAATGCCGCTGTTGCACCACAGGAGGGCACTATTCTACAATGGCACCACAGGTACAATGCCGCTAGTGCATATAATTAGTGAAATAGTTAGAAAAAAAAATAACATTTACGAGCAGATTCTCAGTGAAATTGACCCAGTTCTGCACAGACGGGGGGGGGGGGGGGGGGGTCAGTAAATATCACAGATTGAACCTTTAAAGTCTTTGATTTGACCACTTTCCTTTTCCCACTAAAACATCTTAACGGTAGAAAACATACTTACCACAATCTGTTTCTGTTAAACTGTTCAAAGAAAAATGTTTAAATCAGTGTAAAGTACACGATGCATATGTGGACAAAAGTATTGGGACACCTTGAATTCAGGTGTTTCTTTTCTAACAGGGGTCTGGTGATGTTTAGAAACTATATGGACAAAAGTATTGGGACACATTATGTCTACAGCTGTAACATGTCCTGTTCATGATGATGGAGGAACTTCAGGGAATGCAAATATAGCCTTAGAACTGCTCTATAATGCATATGTTTATAGTGAAAAAGCATAGATACATGCACTATATGGACAAAAGTATTCAGACACGTTGAATTCAGGTGTTTGTTTTCTGAATGGGAAAGGAAATATTGATGATTTTTTCTCAAATCCTCATGAACAGTATATTTTACAGCTGTAGACATGATGTGTCCCAATATTTATGAGTGTGTGTAGGAACCCTGGGCGTAAACGTGGCCTCTTCGCTGTCGTCTCTCAGGAAAGCTGCTAATCTGTGGCTCCTCTTCTTCAGCCTGACCACCCCCCCCCCCCCCCCGGCGCCCCCTCCCCTGGCCGAGGAGGAGCGCCATAAACTGTACTTGACCTGCACATATTTACATTAGTGTCACAATCCAAACACACACTATGTGGACAAAAGTATGTGGACACGTTGAATTCAGGTGTTTTTTTTCTAACAGGGGTCTGGGATGCAAAACAATAACCACTAATGTCAGAATATAGTTTTATATTGAGATACATGTCATTACATTGGTTAGTTTTGTTTAAATTGTTATCTTTGTTTCCAAAATGCCTCAGATGGTTTTTACTTAATTTCTCTCAACATTGATTTTTTTTTTTTTTTAAATCCATGACTATGATTTTAAAAGTTCTTCCTCTAAATTTCTAAAATATTTTTCCTGCTGACTGTAAATAATACTTTTCTATCCCAACTAACCATCTACTTTCTTCAAATCTCCCATTTAACTGTAAGAAAACATTGATGTTTATAAACAATATGGACAAAAATATTGGGACACATCATGTCTACAGCTGTAAAATGTCCTGTTCATGATGATTTAAGATAAAAACATCAATATTTCCTTAAAGTTTAATGGGAGATTTTTCTTCCTCAGTGAGATGTGAAGAAAGTAGATGGTTAGTTGTGGTAGAAAATTATTATTTATAGTCAGAGCACGAAAAATATTTTAGAAATTTAGATGTAGAACATTTAAAATCATAGTGATCGATAAAAAAAACAAAAAATCAGTGTTGAGAGACATTACATTACACAAACATCAATATATATGATGTTTGTTTAACGCAGAATCATGTATTTAATAAGAATTATTCACAATAGATGATACATGTGTCTACCTTCAGATCAGACTTTAACCAGACTGTTTTTGTAGCAATTTAATTTTTTTCAATATTTAACCTTAAGTAGTTGTTTTATCCACATCTATTATAATTTTATCCTCTGCATTTTGTATTTTTCATTGGAAATCAGGTGTTTTCCTATATTTAATTTACTGATCATGCAGATGTTCGTAAAAGCTTCAAAGGTTATTATATCAAAACAGAAAAATGTGAATAAAAAGGGACTCTTTCAGCAAAATATTCACTATATAGACAAAATATTGGGACACGTCAAGTCAACACTTGTAAGATGTCCTGTTTATGCTGATCTGAGATAAAGACATCAATATATGTGATGTTCATTTAACACAGAATCATGTGTTTATTAAGAATTGTTCACAACAGATGATACATGTCTACTTTCAGACCAGACTTTAACCTGACTGTTTTTGTAGCAATTTAATTTTTTTCAATTTTTAACCTTTAGTAGTTGTTTTATCAGCATTATTATAATGTTATCCTCTGCATTTTGTATTTTTCATTGGAAATCAGGTGTTTCCCTATGTTTAATTTACTGATCATGCAGATGTTCATAAAAGCGTCAAAGGTTATTATATCAAAACAAAACAACGTGGAGAAAAAGTGACTTTTTCAGCAAAATATTCACTATATAGACAGAAATATTGGGACACGTCATGTCTACATCTGTAAGATGTCCTGTTCATACTGATTTGAGATAAAAACATCAATATTTCCTTAAAGTTTAATGGGAGATTTGTCTTCTTAAGTGAGATATGAAGAAAGTAGATGGTTTTGGATTATGGAAGACATGATGTGTCCCATTGTTTTTATCCATATAGTTTATAAACATCAATATTCCTTAAATTTAAATGAGAGATTTTTCTTCTTAAGTGACTTGTGGCGAAAGTAGACGGTTAGAAAATGTGGTAAAAAAAATTATTTAAAGTCAGAGCACAAAAAATATTTTAGAAATTCAGAGGCAGAGCATTTAAAATCATAGTCATGGATAAAAAAGCAAAAGAAATGTTGAGAGAAATTAAGTAAAAACCATTGCTGAGGCATTTTTGAAACAAAGATAACAATTTAAACCAAACTAACCACTACAAAGATATTTATCCGGTGTATATAAAACTATATTCTAACATTAGTGGTTATTGTTTTGTATCCCCGACCCCTGTTGGAAAAGAAACACCTGAATTCAACGTGTCCACATACTTTTGTCCACATAGTCTACATATTCTGTACATACAGGGAGATCTTTAACTGTGTTGTAAAGACTGTTGTTTTTTTCAATCCCACTGAGCTCGTAGATCAAACTGACAGACGGTTCATGGGTGGCAGTGTTGAGGAAACTCCAGACGTGGTCATGTTGTTATTTGCCTTTTTCTAAATGTTCACTGCTCTGCTTTCCCTTCGGGGGGGGGGTTCAACACACAGCAGGACGGTGGTTGTTTCTGATGAATGTGTGTTGTGAAGGAACTGTCGAAGCGGTAAACTACCTAGATCAGCTCCCTTTGATACAGACTGTTTTCAGACTCCATCTGCTGGGTTATATACACTAAAGAGCAGAAGTCTACCACCATGTTTAGCATGCACGTGGATATACCAGAGCTGAAATGACCCAAATAAATATTTATATTATCTCAAATTCAACTGTGTCACAGAGTCTTTCATTAGTGAAAAGAACCACCAGGTGGATTTTTTTTCATCAAACAGATACAGATGCAACAAATGAACATAAGGAATCCGTGTATCATTCGTTCATTTGTTTTTCAATTTAAAACTAAAAACAAAAAAAAACACTCGTTTTTTGGTTTTACATTTTCAAAACCAAAATGAAAAACGGATAACGGTTCATTTTTCTATTTCCTGATTTTGTGCTCAAATGAAAAATGGAAAAAACGGATAACGACCGTTTCATCCGATTTTGCTATTTTCGATATAGTTAAGTTGTCTGACCTGGAAGTAGTCATTACTAGGGAAAAAATAAACAAAGTTTAGTTGAGGAATAATATTGTTAAAATTGCACTAAATTTTCTTATGTTTTTTAATTTAAATTTCAGTTTTTTCAGGGTTTTTTTTTGGGGGGGGGGGGGGGGCGTAGTTTATAAAAGTAAGTATTTTCATAATTTAATGTTTTTTGGTTTTTTTTACACTAAAACAAAGACAAAAATTGGGAGTTGTCGTTATTTATAGGTTATTATGTTATTATTTTTCTGGTCCAGCCCACTGCAGATCAAATTTAGCTGAATATGTCCCCTGAATTAAAATGAGTTTGACACCCCTGTTATAATGGATGGTGCTTGTATGAAAACAGTACTACAGTGACCTCTAGTGGAAGAAAATGGAAAAACAGGTAGGATTGTTATAAAATCACCTAAACTACGTGTATTTGTTTACTAATAAAAACAGTAAATCACCGCAAAGACAAATAAACCTGGGGAGTGTTTTTGCTTCATTTAAACAAAAATATACAAATGTACAGTTTGTTTTTTGAAAAACAGATAGTGTTAAGTGCCACAGGATGTTTAGAGGGTTTTTTCCCTCTTAAACATCATACAGGCGTTGGACAAAATAATGGAAACACCTTCACCTCCAGATGATAATGCCCCAATCCATACAGCTAGAATTGTTAAAGAATGGCATGAGGAACATTCTAATGAAGTTGAGCATCTCGTATGGCCGGCACAGTCCCCAGACCTCAACATTATTGAGCATTTATGGTCAGTTTTAGAGATTCAAGTAAGACGTCGATTTCCACCGCCATCGTCTCTAAAAGAGTTGGAGGGTATTCTAACTGAAGAATGGCTTAAAATTCCTTTGGAAACAATTCATAAGTTGTATGAATCAATACCTCGGAGAATTGAGGCTGTAATTGCTGCAAAAGGCGGACCTACACCATATTAAATTATATTTTGTTGATTTTTTAAGGTGTTTCCATTATTTTGTCCAACCCCTGTATATTTCCTGTATATCCTCTGTTTAGCTTAATACAGTGCTGAAGCCCCGCCCCTTCCACTGTGCCCAATGGGATGTAACTTCAGAAAAATAGTAACTCACAAAGACCCAAACATCCACCACCGACCAAATGTATATCCTGATGTAAAGTGTTAAATACCTGTTGATCCATTAATCCTATCAATACTTGTCAATAATTGGTGTAAAATGCAGTTCTTCATTTTTTCATGGTCATCAGATGTGACCCATTTGGACGTTCAGAGGCTCCGTAGTTACCGTGGAAAAAGCAGAAGTGAGTAATGTCAGTTTTTCCATTAAATCACAAATGAGATGATTTGTTTATTTATTATCGTGTTACGCCCCGGCCTAGGGGTTTACCTAGGCTTGTTCATATTTTCAAAAGTAAACTTAAAACTTATCTTTTTAGTCTAGCTTTTAATTAAACCCTTACTCTAAACTTTACTTTGTTGCTTGTATTTTTATTTGCAACCGCGGGACGGTGGGGGGTTTTGTTGTGAAGCACTTTGTGCTACATGTAACATGTATGAAAAGTGCTATAGAAATAAAGTTTGATTGATTGATTGATCCACCAGGGCGAACATCATATGCTCACTTTGTCCCCTCCCAGCTCCCAAGCACACACGTCAGTCACAAACTAAAATTCACAAGGTTTATTATCACTACTTTTTTTTCAAACAACTAAAGAAGGGTTAGGGGAGGGTGCGGCTAAAACAACAAACAAAATATCTTCTTTACAGTTTAAACTAAATCACCTACTCCAAAATAAATGCACGAAATAAAATACAGCAAACTTGCCTAAACTTCCTAATCAAAAAACAGGAGAAAAGGTGAAACAAAAAGAGCCGACCTCCCCTACCAGAAAAAGGATCGAGTTTCCAAAAACATCAATTTACAATTATATACAATCGAATTGTTACACGAGGACACGAAGACTGACGGTCACACACAGAACACAGAGCTGGCAGGAGGCAAGAGAGAGAGGGACGGAAGCACCAGGGCCAGTTTTAAAGGGGCCGGGCAATCATGCTCCACCAATCAGCAACCTGCAACACAAACAGACACAAAAGGACACAGCACACCTACAGGACGGGGAGAACACACACACTGAACAGAAAACATATGTACAGGGTGGGGAAGCAAAATGTACAATATTTTTGAGGCAGGGATTGAAAGACAGTGTATGACCAATTAGTTTATTGAAAGTCATGAGAATTTATTTGCCACAAGAAAATGGACATAATAGAAAATGTTTTTATTCTATGTGTCCTCCTTCTTTCTCAATAACTGCCTTCACACGCTTCCTGAAACTTGCGCAAGTGTTCCTCAAATATTGGGGTGACAACTTCTCCCATTCTTCTTTAATAGTATCTTCCAGACTTTCTGGTAATAGTTTTGCTCATAGTCATTCTCTTCTTTCCATTCTAAACAGTCTTTATGGACACTCCAACTATTTTTGAAATCTCCTTTGGTGTGACGAGTGCATTCAGCAAATCACACACTCTTTGACGTTTGCTTTCCTGATTACTCATATGGGCAAAAGTTTGTGAAAAGGTATGGATAATAGTGTTAGGTATGATTATGACATCAATATATGTTTGGTTTCAAAACAAGTGACGTAGTGCCTGCTGAGAAAAAACAACTAAATGTTCATTGTAAATTTGCTTCCCCACCTTGTACATATACATATGAATAGACAAATTATGACCCAGGGTCATAACAATCGCGAGATGACACGAGAAGTCGTTCCATAAACATGGTGACCAGCGTAAATATGGTGTTGATTTACAGATATATTCATTATTATTATTATATATTACCCCTCTATCTCGTACTAAATTAAAAAATGATCGGGTTTCCTGGTGTGTCCACACATACCGCAGCATGTTTCTTCTTCTTTGCATGTTGTAGCATCAGTCAACATCTGTTTTTTTTTTTGTTTGTTTGTTTTTTTAATCATGTGACTCCAGTTGCAGAAAAAAGTCTTTCCATTGCAGTTTGCGTGATATACCATTTGCGCTACACCCAAAAAACCACCTCTTGCCAGCGCAAAAAACTTTTAATTGAAAAATGAGACTTTTGGCAAAATTGTTGTTTTTTCCATTATGTAAAATTTTATGCGCATGTTATATTTGCGCAATTTGAGGGTCAATGGAAAAGCGACTTGTGACTCAGTTTCAGTCTCAACTCTTATTTTTACCCCACCATCCGAAAGGGAGACAAGGGGTACTGTTTTGTTTTGGTTTAGTTTGTTTGTTTCTAGCAAATCTATTGGTTGAATTCAGACCAAAGTTGTTTTATAAACTGCTAATGACCCAGAATAGATGTGATGTTACATTTTGGGAACAGTAGGTCAAAGTTCACATTTTTTATGAATTTTTCAAATCTTTTTTTTTTCTCCCATTGAATTATAATGGACGACATATCACATGTCAGTAAAAACATCAACTTTGTTTCAATTTACTTGAAACTTGGCACATATATAGAGGCAACTGGTATGATGACATCAGCACACGCATAGACATGATGTCATCAGCTGGATCGATGACAAAATAAGCTACAATACGTGCGAGAGGCGGAGTTTGTTGTACTTGGCACCACTTGTTTGTTTGTTTGTTTGTTTGTTTGGTTGGTTGGTTGGTTGGTTGGCGGTTTTTTTGTTTGTTTTTTTTTGTTTGTTTGTTTGGTTGGTTGGTTGGTTGGTTGGCGGGTTTTTTTGTTTCGTTTTTTTTGTTTGTTTGGTTGTTTGTTTTTTTGTTTGGTTGGTTGGTTGGTTGGCATTTTTTGGGGGGGGGGCGGGGTTTGGTTTGTTTGGTTGGTTGCTTGCTTGCTTGCTTGGCGTGTTTTTTGGGGGGTTTGTTTGTTAATCGGTTGGTTGGTTGGTTGGTTGGTTGGCGTTTTTTGGGGGGAGGGGTTTGACTTGTTTGTTTGGTTGCTTGCTTGCTTGGCGTGTTTTTTGGGGGGTTTGTTGGTTGGTTGGTTGGTTGGTTGGTTGGTTGGTTGGTTGGTTGGTTGGCGGTTTTTTTGGGTTTTTTTTTACAAATTTTTCTAAAGTTGGTGAAAAAATTGAAAGTTAAGACACATAATGAATCCCTACCAAGGTATCAGGGAAGGAGGTGCGACAGGGTTGGAGTTTACTGAGCTCCGCCTACTTTTCCACTTGTTATAAAGACATTTTGATCATGGTCATTGTAAATAATGTTTTTTCCATTTACCAAATAAAAATGGTCTGTCAGACTGTTCTTGCAAATTTTAGTTTAATTGAGGATTTCCAGCAATGTCAATACAGAGAAGATAGCCAATAATGCTAACTGATGACATTTAGTCAAAGCTAGCAACATACCTCAGAGTTCAGTGGTGGATGCAGATGCAGATGGTACCGTGCAAAACTGCTGCAACATTTCCATCGCCTCTAAGCCACACCCACTGATGTATCACCACAGACGACATCAGCTTATAATGACACCGAAACAGCGTAGACATCAGTGGTTAACGTACGATGCTTAGCCACATCGACAATGCAAATATGCTAGCCTCAAAAATACAACCCAACAGGATTTGAAACGTTGTGGTGCAGATATAAATACCAGACGGGCACTTTCACATCGCACCACCCAACGCATCTGGCAGTTTAACACTTACACACCCATGTTAAACATACGCCCAAGGCAAGATGTGATAGCGACGCATGGATAAGCTGGTGGTTATCGCAACCTAACACAGGCAGATGCTGCTTAATGCCATGCAAAAACAAAGGGTTTTCTTCCATGTTCATGCAGGACTAGTCCAACCTGAAGACCCCTAGTGTTTGGAAATTAACCTTCACGTGTTTTTTACTCAAATTTACCGACATTATTCCTCAGTTTTGACATCAAGGGCGGGTTTAACATTGTTTAGCATCAGAGACCTTCATTTCCTGGAGGACTAAGAAGAACGTCCTTTCTTTGCCGTAGCATAAGCCTCCTGAATTTCCACTTCAGACACTGTTAAAACTTTGATTTGGAATTATCACCAGCGCTGCCTTTGTCGTCCTTGACCAGGAAATAGGATGAAAAACCCAGAGAGCACAGGTGTTAAACATGCTAAACAGGGGGCCAAAAGTCAGAATTCTGAGGGGAAAAAGTCAATAAAGTTGGAATTCTGACTTTTTTATTATTATTCTGAGAGAAAAGTCAATAAAGTCTGACTTTATTGACTTTTCTCTCAGAATAATAATAAAAGTCAGAATTCTGACTATTGACTTTTTTCTCAGAATAATATTAAAAGTCAGAATTCTGACTTTATTGACTTTTCTCCCAGAATAATAATAATAGAAGTCAGAATTCTGACTTTATTGACTTTTCTCTCAGAATAATAATAAAAGAGTCAGAATTCTGACTTTATTGACTTTTCTCTCAGATTAATAATAAAAAAAGTCAGAATTCTGACTTTATTGACTTTTCTCTCAGAATAATAATAAAAAAGTCAAAATTCTGACTTTATTGACTTTTCTCTCAGAATAATAATAAAAAAGTCAAAATTCTGACTTTATTGACTTTTTTCTCAGAATATTAATAAAAAAAAGTCAGAATTCTAATTTTATTGACTTTTCTCTCAGAATAATAATAGAAGTCAGAATTCTGACTTTACTGACTTTTCTCTCAATAATAATAAAAAAGTCAGAATTCTGACTTTATTGACTTATTTCTCAGAATAATAATAAAAAAGTCAGAATTCTGACTTTAGTCTCAGAACAATAATAAAAAAGGAAAACAGTCAGAATTCTGACTTTATTGACTTTTTTCACAGAATAATAATAATAATAATAAAAATATATTGGACCTTAATTTTTTTTTTTTTCCAGTGACCCTAATTCTCTTCCCTAAATTTTACATTAAGACAAATAAGAAGTTGTAGTTGTCATTGTTTATAGGTTATTCAACAGGGGTCAAACATGTGGCCGGGGCCCAAACCGACCCGCCAAAGTGTCCAATCCGGTCCCTAGGATGAATTCGTGAAATGCAGAAATTACACTGAAGATATTAACAATCAAGGATGTTAATATGATTTTAGGTCAATTCAATCTAAAGTGGGTCAGACCAGTAAAATACTATCATAATAACTTATAAATAAAAAAAAAAAAAAGCAAGTTTTCATCTTTAAGTGTAAAACAAATATGAACATCCTGAAATGTCTTAAGAGAATTATGTGGAACTGTACCATTAGATCCTGTTCTGATTAAATAAAAATGTGTTTAGTATTTGTGCATATTTCTGGTGTAATTGAATTTTTCCAGGAAATAATCTTAAAAAAAACCAAACAGAAACAAAACCAAACAGTATCGTGATCTTTCGTGATATATCGTATCGTGATCCTGGTATTGTGATTAGAATCGTATCACCAAATTCTTGCCAATACACAGCCCTAGTCACTATCGATTGTACGTTTTTGTATTATGTGTTTATTATGTCTTGTTTTGTCACAAACTGTGTGTTATGCTGCTTTTCTTGGCCAGGTCACTCTGGAAAATTACATTTACAATCTGAATGAGACTTTTTTTAACCTGGTTAAATAAAGGATATATATGATGCTTCGATAAGGTAACATCCTGGGTTTTCAGTGTCAAGAATGTTGTTTACTCGCTTCCAAACTCAAACGAGATGCATCAAAATGTATAAACTCGCCACCTACTGACCATGAATTGCAAATCTAATAATCTACCTGTGACAAAACAACAAAAAGCAGTTAAATATATCATGTAAAATGGTCTGATGAAAGCACTAAAGCCTTGGATTTGTCCACCTGATGCTATTGGACGATCAGCCTGGCTTCTGCTTAGAAGTCTGTTTTTATTTTCTCCTTTATTTGGTAACGACCGTTTAACAGCGTCGGGTTTGAGCTGAAAAAAATAACACCCGAATTGTCATTAAATATTGATAAGAAAATTATCTCAGAGGTTCACATTTGTCAGTTCGTTACAGCTTTCCTTCCTGGTTCTTCCTGTTGTCGTTGCTTTTAAGCCTGTATTTTATTTATAAGATGCTCGTGTCTGTTCGGTCGTCGTTTTGGAAATATGTGGCTGTAGATGTGTTGAGGTTTGAAGACGTTAGAGTCGATAACTGTCTTGGTGAGGCGACTTAGCAGCGGCGGTGAACAGTCGCTTTGGTCAAAATGACAACAGAAGGAAATCCTGGATCTGGTGAATTTAGTGATGCAGAAAGTTGATGCACGTCTGATATGATTTGGATTTTGTTTTTTTTTTGTCTAAGCAGCGAACAGTGGTGTTTTTTGGAGGTGTCTGGTGCACTGTCGCCCCCTACTGTTGTTAGATGGAGATACTTTTTAGCAAAAACTGAATAATCTCCATATATATTAGTCATTATTACTTACTATTATCACTTTATTATAACTTTTATCCTGTGATTATTAACCCTTTCATGCATAGTGGACAGTTCTTCTCCAGCTGTTCTCTTATATATTCATGGGTTTTGTTGTTTTAGTTCCATATCAGCCAACACAGCGCCATCCCATACACTGCAATCCATACCATTACTGTGACTTTGCTGTTCTTGGGTAACCTGATCTGCACTAACATGTTTGCGTGTAATCAATTGCTAATTGTTTTTAGATTGTAATTAACAGTTTTCTTAAACAAAAAGTTTTGTTTTGTTTTTTTTTTTTTGCATATTATCTCCATGAACTGAGTGATAACTAGTATTAGAGTATGATAAAAGGTGAGAAAACACCAGATTAGTGGCATTAAAAAGGTTTTTATTCCATAGTTTTCACATAGTATATTAGAGCTGCAACCGATTAATCGACTCAAAGTGATCAAAAAAAAATCATTCAACCACAATTTCTCCTGAATCAAAGCTTTGTTTCCTTCATTTCTCTGCTGTTAAATGTTGGTTCCACTGTTGTGTTTCACACAGACGCTTATTGTGACGCACAAAGAAGCTTCAATTCAGGAAAACTGCAATAGAATATCTCCCTTCAATCAATTCGAGTCGATTAATCGAATCGTGAATTTTTGCATTGGCTTCAAGCACCTGATCGATTAATCGATTACAGCTCTAGAGTATATCACTTTCTGATATTGCAATTTAAATATGTTTCTTTGCTTCAAAAATTAAACACATGGCGTCCAAATGAGTGGACATTTTTGTAACTCCACAAAAAATAGGTCCATCCATCCATCCATTATCTTCCGCTTTATCCGGGGCCGGGTCGCGGGGGTAACAGTCTAAGCAGGGATACCCAGACTTCCCTCTCCCCAGACACCTCCTCCAAAAAATAGGTCCATTAAAAGATATGAAATTGCATTCTTTTTTTCATGCCTAAAAAGTAATAAAAACACTCAGGAACAAAATCTTGAGTAAGGTTCTCATAATTCATGCATGAAAGGGTTAAACTACACATACATGCAATTGCCGTTGTTTTATTTTTCCACTATTGTTTTCATAGTTATTGCTATTGCTGTTGTTAGTTGGAGAAAGTTTTTAGTAAAACTGAATAAATCAAATCTTCCTGTGTAAAAGCTTTCAGACAGATGTAGTGGAGTAGAAACATAAAGACAGCATACGTGGAAATGCTGAAGTAACTCGCAAATATAAAATTAATCTTAAGTTGTACAAATTGTCCTATTTATTTTTCTTATTCCTTCTTGTTGTTATTAGTATTATTATTGCTATTATTTCCATACTTATATTACGTATTACTTGTTACTATTATCACTTTATTATAACTTTTATCCTGTGATTATTAAACTATACATACATGAAATTGCTGTTTTCTTTTTTCACTACTGTTTTTATAGTTATTACTATTACTGTTGTAATAGCAATAACTGTGTACAATTTTTAGTAACAACTGAATAAATCAAATCTTCCTGTGTTAAAGCTGTCAGACAGATGTAGTGGAGTAGAAATATATAGACAGCATACATGGAAATACTGAAGTAACTCACAAATGCAAAATTATACTTAAGTTGAACAAATTGTACTATTTATTTTTCTTATTGCTTCTTGTTGTTATTATTATTGTTGTTATTATTTACATACTTAGATTACTTATCCATCCATCCATCCATCCATCCATCCTTTATCTTCCACTTCTTCCGGGGCCAGGTCAAAATGCTTTAATTACAGTGCACTTGAATGATTTCAGTTTTATGACATTATTATAAAATGTTCAGTATATTCTACTCATTTGTAGACATAGTCAAAAGTACGAAAAAGTTTAAGTTGAAGGGTTTGAATCACTAAGTTTTAGTCATGACCACACCTTTTTATCTTCGCATTGCATTGTGGGTATTGGGCATGTTGTTGAAAATGTGTTCTTTTTCTGTGCAGGGGTTCAGCGGGGTTGTGGTGTTAGTGTTAATTTGGATTTAATGTGTGTGTGTCAGTGTTTATTGGCCTTTTTGTGTTTGTTTTTGTATTTTTGTAGAGCTGCACCATGAGTCAGAGCCAGAGGAAGAACTATGGCTTTACTGTTCATCTACTATTAGTTTGTTGAAAATAAATCTAATAGTCTTACCATACAAAAAGCCACTTTTATACTGGAAAACTACAATGAATGAACTACCAGCCTAACTTCTATCTACATTATAACATAAAAAGTTGAATAAATCAATGGAGCCACTTATATTGCAAAATATATTAATTTAAATCAACTTGGAATTGAGTCAAATTAATGAACTGATGATATGACGTCTAATGATTATACAAAGCAACGGACATTGCAACAAATTTTAAGTTAAATTAACTTTGCATTTAGTGTGTTGTACTTAAAATAGCAATTCCATGCAAACCAAGCATTTAAGTTTAATACACTCAAGTTGTCATTACTCATTACTTACATATTTTAAGGCAACGGGTTACCTCAGATTGTTTATCCCTCTGGTATCCTGTCCACCAAGGCCCGTACTAAGCACCAAGTGGGCCTTTTTGGCACACTTGTGGAATAATGTCAAAAAAAATTTCATACAGTTTGTTTTTAATTCTTTTGCACTTTTTTCTATTTCATCAACTTGAGCCGTAAATAAAAATACCAAATACTCAATAAATGTTACATTTTTTAACCCTTTAAATGCTGTGTTTGTAATGTAAACAAACCATTTTTTTTGGAGGCAAAAAACAAAAAATAATATTTTTTTTCAATATACTACATAAAAAGTGGATCACATATTATTTGATTTTTTTCATCCTGGCATATGTCAATGATTAACTCCAACACTGGTTAATTTGCATTATTATTTTTTGGCGCTAGGTCAAATGTTCAAAAATACTAACATCTGTCACCAAGTGTGTGAAAAATGCACACCTATAAATCAAACTATTAAATATTATATATTGATTTATTTTTCTGCTCTAATTTGATTTTATTTTTGTGAATCAAGGTCAGCCCTAATCATACATATCAAATAATCATTCATTTTACTTTTTTTTTTTTTTAACCCTTTAGACGATCTCTTTACATCATGATGTCACTACATTTTTTGATGCAAAAAACACAAAATATGTTTTATTTTTCAAAATACTACAAAATAATTGGATTACATATTATTTGATTTCTGCAGCCTGGCATATGCCAATGATTAACAACAACATTAACAACGTGAATAAATTAATTTAGACCCTCACCTCTCAAATGAAGCCCAGATCTCAGTAAAAGCAGGATTTAGGCCTTAATGGCTTTCAGATCAAAAACAGTGGTTATCATGGAAGAAATAGTGCGTTTTAGGCACACTTGGGAGACAGATGCTAGTCTTGTAATTTTCTTTTGTTTACAATGTGCACATTTTAGTTGGTGGCCAGAATTTTAAAGATCATGCACAAATGAACAACTTTTGAATTCTCACCTTATTTAAATTGTGAAAAATAATATGAAGTTTTTAACACAAAGTGCAAAGTGTGCCTAAAAAGCACACCCGGATACCAGAGGGTTAAGTAAATTCAATTCATCCAGTTTTACAGTGTGAGGGATTAATGAAGTTCTATGTAATCTAATCTAATCTAGGTAGTTGAGTAAAAGTACTGGACATGAGGCTCTTTAACTTGACTCTGATGTAAACAACACATACATCTCCCCAGTGGCTGGTTGGGAACTGAAACACAACATGGGTATTTGTGCGTTACGCAAAGTTCCCACTTCCACTTTTTTTTATTTTATTTTTATTTTTTTTTTGAAGCAAACCAACCAACCACTTCAGATTTCCCTCTGCTGCGTTCACTTTCTCCGAATGTTTACTAAAACTGAACAGCTGACTGGTGTGGTTGAGTAGTCGTAGATTTACATGCGGTCACCGATCTGCATCTGTCGTCACTATCAAAACCTTTACGTTTGTGTTCTGAAAGCTTTCAAGATGCAAGATTTGAAGTGTTCTCTAATTCTGAAGAAATAAACAGATAAAAGTCAAAGTCAACACATGAACTGCTTCTTTCTACTCCTGTTCCACTGTATGTGTGAAGGCTTTAGTCATGTTTCAGATTTTGGAGATGAACCCTTTCATGCATTGTGGTCACTCCAGTGGACAGTTCTTCTCCAGCTGTTCTCTTGTATATTCATGGGTTTTGTTGTTTTAGTTCCATATGAGCCAACACAGTGGACACTTATGCAACATCCCATAATACACTGCAATTCATACCATTTCTATAACTTTGCTGTTCTTGATAAACCTGATCTGCACTAACATGTTTAAGTGTAAATCAGTTGTTATTTGTTAGACAAAAAGAGTTGTTTTTTGCATGTTATATGAGGTAATAACTAGCATTAGAGTATGGTAAAATGTGAGAAAACATCAAATTAGCAGCCTTAAAAATGTCTTTATTTCATTGTTTTCATTTTACTTTCTGATATTGGGTTTTAAATACATAATTCTTTATTTAAAAGATTAAATGCATGGACATTTCTGTAACTCCATGAAAAAAAAAACTTGATCGCAATTTTTTTTTATGCCTAAGGAGGTGTAAAAACACTCCAGAAAAAAAAAAATCTTGACTAAGGTTCTCATAATTCATGCATGAAAGGGTTAAAGCCATTGTTTTGGACTTTTTCGTCTCCTGTCGTCTCACAAAAACCAGAATAACTGAGCTCACGAGCCCGTTCATACTCACACTAATACCCTAAACGTTATCTGATTTCTGGAGTTATCCGATCTGATCTGTTTTCTCAGATAACAGCAGTAATCTGAGTATGAGAACTCAAATTAACACGCCTGGATTTGACCCCAATACTCCGACGTCTTCACACATGTAAACAGGTTAATCTGATTTATTTCAAAATGGAGGAAAATAATCTAAATGTTTTGACATTATTAAAACTATTAAATTATTAAAATGCATCTGTTTTAATATGTTCCTTCCAACTAATCTGGGTTTGCCGTGAGTCCTTGGATTTGTCAGGTGTCTCTTTTTATAAAACTGCAACTACAACATAAAGGACAGGTGACCCACTTCTAATAATAACAAAAATAAAAATGTAATAATAATAATGAATTTTAAGTACATTTTTCTGCTTAGCTATGATTTTTTTATAGAATAGAATAGAATAGAATAGAATGCCTTTATTGTCATTACACATATGTTCAATGAAATTAAAAGAGACAACTCTCTAGTGGTACATAGTGCAAAACAGTTTAAAAGAAAGAAAAGAAAAGTGTAAATATACAGGGTGGGGAAGCAAAATTTACAATGAACATTTAGTTGTTTTTTCTCAGCAGGCACTACGTCAATTGTTTTGAAACCCAACATATATTGATGTCATAATCATACCTAACACTATTACCTTTTCAGAAACTTTGGCCCATATGAGTAATCAGGAAAGCAAACGTCAAAGAGTGTGTGATTTGCTGAATGCACTCGTCACACCAAAGGAGATTTCAAAAACAGTTGGAGTGTCCATAAAGACTGTTTAGAATGGAAAGAAGAGAATGACTATGAGCAAAACTATTACCAGAAAGTCTGGAACACAGGTGTCAAACATGCGGCCCAGGGGCCAAAACCAGCCCGCCAAAGGTTCCAATCTGGCCCGCGGGATGAATTTACAAAGTGCAAAATGCAAAAATTACCCTGAAGATATTAACAGTCAAGGGCATCAAACTCAAAAATAACAGCATAATAACCTAGAAATAATGAGTCCAAATGTTGTTCTTGGTTTAATGTGAGAAAAATAATATGACATCATGCTGTAAATACAACACCATTTTTTTTCTCTGATTTATTGCAAAGAACATTAAATTCTGATATCCTTTAATAATAAAATGTCAATAACCTGAACAAATATGAACAACCTGAAATATCTAAAGAAAATAAGTGCAATTTTAACAATATTCTGCCTATTTGTGTCTTGGTAGATCTGATATATAATGCACATATATTAATCATAAGTTGAGGCCTAATATTGCTAAAATTTTACTTATTTTTCTTCAGAAATTTCAGTTTTTTTCCAGTTATTCACATCTTTTTTTGTTTTGGATAGAAATGGTTTCATCATTTAATGTTATTTTTTGCACTAAAAAATTTGGGGTTGTCATTATTTATAGGTTATTATGCTATTATTATATTGGTCCGGCCAGCTGGAGATCAAATTGGGCTGAATGTGGCCCCTGAAAGAAAATGAGTTTGACATCCCTGATCTGGAAGATACTATTAAAGAAGAATGGGAGAAGCTGTCACCCGAATATTTGAGGAACACTTGTGCAAGTTTCAGGAAGCGTGTGAAGGCAGTTATTGAGAAAGAAGGAGGACACATAGAATAAAAACATTTTCTATTATGTACATTTTCTTGTGGCGAATAAATTCTCATGACTTTCAATAAACTAATTGGTCATACACTGTCTTTCAATCCCTGCCTCAAAATATTGTAAATTTTGCTTCCCCACCCTGTGTATACAGAATAAAAACAAGCATGTCACCAACCAAGAAATAGTAGAGATAAATATATATTATGTGTTTTTTGTTTTTGTTTTTTGTTTTTTTTTATACTCTGTATTTTAATGTTTTAAATCACTTTTACAGCGCATTAACAACACTAAATAAAATATTTAAAAAAACAAAACAGGGGAAACACACACAATAGAACAAGGGGGATGTTGTTCCTATACATTCGACTGCTTTTCCATACTCAATCTGATATCAAGAATCTCTGTCCTTGAATATGATCCGTTTGTCCCATCTTTGCTTAAAGTTCCCATCTGAATCCTCAGTTGAAATGTTAATTTTTTCCATGGAATATATTTCCTCTATCATGTCCAGCCATTGTTGTGGTTGAAGAGGGTCACTTTTGAACCAGTTCCTTGTGACTACCTTTTTTGCAGCAAGAATTAAAATTTTAAATAAGTGTCTTTTAATTATGTCATCAGGTATTAGACCCAGGTAGATAGTCTGGGGGTCCATTGGAATTTTATAATTTAAAATATTCTCCATTGTCTGAACAACATGGTTCCAAAACATTTGTGTTTTTACACATGTCCAGAAGATATGCCAGTGGTTGGCATTCATGTGTCCACATCCTCTCCAGGATTGCTGCTGTTTTCCCAGTTGTTTTCTTTTAATATTTGGTGTAATAAAGAAGCGAACGAGGTTTTTCCAGCCAAATTCTCGCCAACCTTTAGAGCTGGTGGATGTTAGCTGTGTTTTGCACATAGAATGCCACTCACTTTCAGACACAGTAATATTCAATTCAGATTCCCATTTCGATTAATGTCAAATGAATTCACTGTCATATCAGTACCGGACTCTTGTATGTTTTGGTCTGTCTTGTGTGTCACTTCCTGTTTTATTTGTTAATCCTCCTCTTGTGTCATGTCTGGTGTCTTTGCTTCCTCTCCCTGATTGTTTTCACACTGTGTTGATTACCTGTCTCCGCCCTGATTTGTTCCACCTGTGTCTCATTGTCTTCCCTCCCTTCTGTGTATTAAGCCCTGTGTTTTTCCCCTGTCCTGTGCCAGTTCGTATTCCTTCCTTGTGGTGTGATTACCTACCAGCGATTCCCTGAACCTGTTCGTCTGCCTGTCTGTTCGTTCCTGACCCGGTTTGTTCCTCGTTTTCTGAGCCTGCCTGATCCCCATTGGTACCTCTGCCTGATTCTGCTACACTGGTTTTTCGACTTTCTGCCATGGACTCACGGTTTGTGCTTTTTGCTTTTCCCCCATGTACCGTTGCCTGTTTTTTGGATCTCCTGTGTATGACCTGGTCTGTCCCCTGACATTTCTCTGCTTGTTTTTAGTCGGGTTCCCCTCGTGTGCTCCTGACCCGGGCAGAGAGCTCACCTTACTGGATTCGGACGTCGTGACGAATTCACGCTGTCTAACCTGCGAGGATTCTCTAAAGCAGGCATGTCCAAAGTCCGGCCCGGGGGCCAATCACGGCCCGCGGTCAGATTTTCTACGGCCCACAGCTTGGGTTTTATATTATATTATTTATGGCCCGCTTGGACTGTTGAACCGAGTACATGAATCATAAAAGGTTCCAAATGCAGTTTCTCCTTTCACCTCATGGTGGCAGCACCACTAACTCTATCTGGCTCTGTGACCTCGCCGTGAACCTTTTTCGCTAATTTCTAACCACGGCGCCTGTAAATAAAAAAACGAAAGTTGACAGTGAGGGCCGCCGCTTCCAGGAGAGATGGATATTACAATTTTTTTTTCACTGAAAATTGAGGCAATTATGTTTGCGTAATTTGTCAAGAGACTGTTGCCATTGTTTAAGAATTCAATGTAAAGAGACACGAGCAGACAAAACATGCTAACGCATATGACAAGCTAGCAGGGAGTGAGCTTGCGGTTTCAAGCTGCTTTCAGCATTCAGATGCTTTAAACCTCACACAGTGACTCTTCATGTGAACATGTGAGTTCAATGAATTCACCACCAAGGCAGGCTACCAAGTTGCAGGTTAGTTGCCTCTAACTGCTGGTGTTATGTACTTGTAGATGTGACACAAATATTACTTTCTGAATGATTTTGTGAAAGACAAGAGTAAGAGTCATATGTTTTCACCTTAAATGTTAACAGACTTTGCATTACTGAGTAATATATGAGTAATGATTACTCATATAAGTCATGTTTAAAATGAATTTGGGGTTAAGATTTTTATCAACTTGGAAGTTTAAGATACTCTACACAGTTTGTTCTATGTTATCTGACTCCAGATGTGAAAGGAAGGCAGAACTGTTTTGTTTTTTTTTGTTTTTAATTTGTTCACACCTCAGTGGCTTAGATTTGGTTACATTGCCATTTAAAAAAACGATATTGTGACAATGAAAATAAAATTGTTGTAGAACAGCGCATTTATATGTAATTTTACTGTTTAAAAAATGTCTGAAAGGACCACTGGCCCCTGGCAATGTCCACATTATCAGATCTGGCCCTCTTTAAAAAAAAGTTTGGACACCCCTGCTCTAAAGAAACCTTTTTGTGAACTGTTACCTTCTGTCCGTGTTTAATAAACACTCATTAACTTATTCCGTCTGTTGGTCGTGCATTTGGGTCCAAGTCTGTGTCTCTGGTTCTAACATTCACACCGTTACATTTGTGTAGACCCTGATATAATTTAGACACAGTCTTAGTGGGTGTGTGTTTGTAAGCTCCTGTGAAGACCTTAATCAGTTCGCTGCCCTCTGATAAATTACTTTAATCTCTGTTCCAAAAAATGTTTTACCTGTCAATATCCATACTGATCCTTATCCTACAAATATATGTTTTTTTAATTTTTTCAAATGATTTAAAGGTTTTCCCCTCAATGAGTGTTACAAATGTATTATGTGGGGTTTTACCTGTAATTAGTATTTTTACATCACTTTTTTTGGTGCTTTGCTTAACCCATAAAGACCCAGTGCTACTTTGTGGCAGTTCCAAAATTATTTTTTCTCTATAGTAACTTTTCTTAAGTGATTTATTGCCATTTATTATGACATTATCCTCTGTATTTTCCTTTTTTTCAGTGTACATCAAGTATTTTCCGATATTTAATTTACTAATTATGTGGATGTTCATAAAAGCTCAGATTAAAGTTGAGGGTTATTATATCAAAAACAAAGAAAATGAAGAAAAAGTGACTGTCAGAAAAATAATAACATTAACGGAAATAAAGTGTCTCCATCCACTGTCATTGATCCAACTCCCTGGGTTTTATCAGTGAATCAATGTTGTAGAGATGACGGTGTTTCTGTGTTCACCTACGGAGCCTCTGAACATCCAAAGGGTCATATCTGATGACCATGAAAAGATGATAAACTGTATTTTACAACGATTATTTCCATGGATTGGTAGGATTAGTGGATCAGAAGTTATTAACATTTTACATCAGTAGTTTTGGTCGTCGGGGCTGTTGGGTCTTTATGGGTTAAATTGTATTTTAATTCTATTATATTTAAACACAGGATTTGCACATTCGTTATATTGCAGATGACTTTTTACTTCTGTCCTCATATATTTTTTCTCTGACGGTTGTTTTCGCTGCAGCAGAGAATCTCTTTGTCAAACGCTGAAGATGTGAAATCCACTGTGTTGCAGTAAATCGTTTGCACAATCTAGTTTTGGTCAGTCGTGCAGAAAATGCCACTGAAAATGTCAGCATAAATAAAAAGGAACTGAGGATCCTTTTCTGCAACATTTTTCTTACCCCAATTTGCATTTATTGGATTATAGTTTTTCTTCTGTCTTTTCTCGTCTGCGTTAATGTGATACTTTGACTTTCTGTGGCATTGGTTTGTGATGATTTATTCTATTTCACTTCCTTCCTGTGTGTATTAGTGGGCGTCAACTTAATTTGGGTATTCGTTTTTTGCCATTAAACTTGGAATAATTTTGTTTTTAGACACATTGTTCTTCTCATTTCCCATTAACCCTTTCATGTACACTGGTCACTACAGTAGACAGCTATTCTACAGCTGTTCTCTTATATATTCATGGATTTGTTTGTTTGTTGTTTTTGCACAAAACTTTATAAAAGTTTTAAGACACTACATATCTTGTCTGACCTGAATTGGTAACATGTGTAGATATCCCCTGAGCATGCTCTGACCCCCAGAACTACAACGCACCCCCCCAGATTTCACACAATTATCTGTAAATACATGTTTCTTCATTTCAACAATTAAATGCAAGGTGTCCAGCTGAATGGACATTTTTGCAGCTTCATGTAAATATGTTCATAAGATCATTTTTATTAGTAGTAGTAGTAGTAGTAGTAGTATGCCTCTTTTTAACTTTATTTTTTGTTTTTTATATAGTTTTGTTTATTATTTATTTATTTGTCATAAGAAAATTTTCAGTTTGCATTGTTTGTTTTCATGCCTAAACGAGAATAAAAACACTCAAGAAAAAATAATCTGATTAAGGTCTTCATAATTCGTGCATGAAAGGGTTAATCACCCTTTGACTTGGTTGTGATGATTACATACTGAATCCCAGTACACTTAAGAATAAATCACATAGCACAATCATTTCAGGAAAAGAGGTAATTAGTCCAACGTTATACAGTGCAGAAAAAAATTACACTGGTCAACAGAAATTTATTGTTTAAGTTTTTTGGAGCTGATTAGGATAATTTTTGGTTGTGCTGAATCCAAAAATCACATGAATTTTGCTCAATCAGGTCAACTTTCTGAACTATGCTACATATTGGCTTTTTAACATTTTTTGCTTACATTTATGGGCATTTCACATCATATGATACAAAATTCGTCTATTTCTTACAATAAACGAGATCTGAAGATCTTGACTTTGCCAATTATGATGAAGTTTTTTTTTTAATATACAGGTAAATGAAATGGCTTCGACTAAAGATCTTGCAAAATAAGCCTGACGTATTCTGCTACATCTGCGCTGAATACACCATTGTACCTAACAGGAATCAAGTCACAAGTTTCATAAAGTGTGCTTACCAATCTTATTTTGGTATTAATTATATATTTTGATGAGAAGATCAAATTTTTCAAATCAAATTAGCAAAAAAAACTGACCTGATTGAGAAACACAGATGTCATTTTTGGATTCGCGGTGCAAAATGGTCCTAATTCAGCTGAAAAAACCTAGACAACTTGCAAAAAACATTTTTTTGTAAACCCAGTGTTATAGACCATTAAAAGTCATTAAAAACAATGGTTATACAATCCAGTACTAACTCCTGTGTGTATCATGTGACTAAAAACGACAGAAAAGAAATCATGGCATGTCTAAAAGCACTGTTTTTGTCAGTACAATGAACATAGATATGATGGAAGAACTGAAGTGATTTTGGTTATCATCAAGGAAACATGTTAACTGGATAGATATCAGCTATGACATTAAACTACTATGAGCTACTTTTGTTGTTATCATTACATTTGTCCAAACAAATGTACCTTTATTTGTACCGACATTAAAATGTACAAGAAATTGAAGAAAATAAGGGGTGGTCTAAGAATTTTTCCGCAAATAATCAGTTGACCTTCACTGGATCACGTGCCTCTGTCACCCGATCATGCCGTTTCACTCTGTTCAACCTAAGAAGATCAGGCCATACCTAACCGAACAGGCCACCCAGCTCCTGGTGCAGACTATGGTTATCTACCGTCTTGACTACTGCAATGCTCTTCTAACGGGCCTCCCAGCTTGTGTTGTCAAACCACTACAGATGCGTCCAGAATGCAGCAGCGCGTCTGGTCTCAATCAGCCTAAAAGGGCACATGTCACCCCCCTTACTCATTGAGTTACACTGGCTACCCATAGCTGCCCGCATCAAATTCAACATCTTTAATCCTAGCCTACAAATTCTCCGTGGGTCTGCTCCTGTCTACTTAGGTGCACTAATAAAGCTTATGTCGCCCCACGACCACTCCGCTCGTCTGGGGAACGTTAGTTGGTGGTCACCCAGACCTTGTACAAGACAATCCAGGCTCATTTATGGGTCGTTCCACGTTGGTGGAACGCTCTACAATGCTACAAGAACAGAGTCATCCCTGCCTATCTAAGAAGCTCCTGAAGACCAGCTCTTCCGAGAGCACCTCCTATCCTAGCACTTTCAAACATTCCATTTTAAATATTCTTAATTAAGGTTTTTCCCAGGACAACCACAGATTCTTTCACGATTATCTCTGGACCTGCTGCGGTGGTCCGGCCTTTCCTGCCCTCATCATCACACTCACTCTATCCTCAACCGTCCTCCATGTGTCTCCCCCTACTCCCCCCTTCCCCCCTCTTCCCCAGTCCCTATCTCTATCGCTCTCTCCTTTTTCCCCTTCTCTACCCTCTCTACTTTAACCCCAATGGTCAAGGCAGACGGCCATCCTCCAGGAGTCTGGGCTCTGCTCGAGGTTTCTGCCTGTTAAAGGGAAGTTTTTCCTCGCCACTGTCACCAGTCACAAGTGTTTGCTCCTGGAGGATTCTGTTGGGGTTCTGTAGAATTGACTTAGCGTCTGGTTTTGACCAACTCGATATATAAAATTGTCAAGAGATAACTTTTCTTGTGATCTGGCGCTATATAAATAAAATTTGATTGATTGAGTGATTAATGGGTTTCCCCTGTAAGTCGCTTTGGAAAAAAGGTCTGCCAAATGCGTAAACATACACATAAACATACAACTGTATGCAACAGTGTCCGTTTTTCTTTTTTTTGAACTCAGACCTCAGGACACTAAACATAAATATTCCATCATTTTCACACTGGTATGGAATAGTCAATCTAAAATATCACAGCTTCTATCACTTCTGCACATAACAGTGATCTGTAATTTAACCTGTCACATATTTAAGCCACATATTTAACTCCGTACTTGCCTGAAAACACCTGTGATCACCCAGAATACTGTGGCAGAAGTTTGGTTTTCTACAACATGTAAGATGGTGCTGTCAGACCACTTCAATTAATGATAACAATGAAGATTTTCATGCAGGACTTTTTCCTGTAACAGTGTGTTTTTATCACAATGTACTGCTACTATTACTTAAAGGTGTTGTGTCAGATTTAGGGGCGTTCAGGAGGATCTGAAAGCATGAGTAGAATGTGATTTTATTAGTGCGTAGTCATAAAAGTTAATAGATTTTAAATGTATTTTCATGTCTATTCTGTTGTTTTTACTTGGTATTTTTATTTCACTGTTTTTAAGTGTACAGCTGCTTTTATGTCTTTTTAATCTGTTCTTGTATTTTATTCTATTATTTTGCTTTTTATTCTTCTGTACAGCACTGTTTTAATCGCACAGCTGTTTTATGTTTTTAACGGCTTACATCAAAAAAATTATCAAGTTATTTAACCCTTTCATGTATACTGGTCACTACAGTGGACACTTATTCTACAGCTGTTCTCTTGTATATTCATGGATTTTGTTGATTTGTTTTTGGGTTTTTTTTACACATATCTTTATTAAAGTTTTAAGACATTACATATCGTTTCTGACATGGATTGGTAACATTGTGTAAATCTCCCCTGAGTGTAATAGTTTTCACGCAAATATCAGTAAATGCATTTTTCTTCGCTTCAAAAATTAAATGCATGGTGTCCAGCTGAGTGGACATTTTTGCAACTTCATGAAAAATAGGTTCCTAAGAATTTTTTTTTTTTATTACTATTACTATGTTTTTTTAATTTTTTTTTTTTTTTTTAACTTTTTAAAAATTTATTTATTTTTCATAAGAAAATTTTCAATCACATTGTTTTTTTCACACCTAATAAGGAATAAAAACACTCAGGAAAAAAATCTTGATTAAGGTTCTCATAATTCGTGCATAAAAGGGTTAAACATAAATTCGTCCCTCTGTTCCTTATGATTTGTGTATTTGTGTCTTTGCAGTGCAAGAAATGAACAAGTCATTTCGTGGTGGTTTCTCTCTTGATTTCACAGCAGAATGTGCGACGGTATTAAACTGAACTGTGTCAGTGAAGGAGTAGAGCTCAAAACAGCTGTCAATCAAACGGGATTCCGCCTTTCGACTGATCCTCCAATCAGCACGTGGAAGCCCGCCATCCAGCCCGGCCGAGCTCCGCCCACAGCTCCATTCACACCCAGAGACGCCGAGCATCTGGGGGCGGGACAACATCAATGCATTTATCCAATTACTGTTGAGTTTTGAGGCAATGAATAAAACTGTTCCACTCAGTCCCATTGAAGTGCATGGACGCTGAGAGTCTATGAACAAATGCACTGAGCAGAGATGGAGGAGAAAACACAGACACGGGAATGGAGGAGAAGTGAACAACATCCAGTCTGTTGATTTGTGATAAAGCTGATTCTAAACGAACTCGTCTGTGAGATGAACGTGTTCTAACACATTTGGAGTCAATGAAATGTCAACACAACCGAACATATTTAACCATTAATTTTCATAATTATAGGGGAACCCGAGCTTCCCTTACAGTCTGTGAGAAATCACCTCTGGTTTTTAATCTATTCTTGTATTTTTCTTTTCTTTTTGTTTTTTTCCCCTGTAAGTCATTTTTGAAAACAGCGTCTGCCGAATGCATAAATGTAAATGTAAGAAAATAAGACTTGCTGTTACTGTGAGAGGTTTTTGCCTACAGAGTGAGTCCATTATATGCAGTGCGTTTACATGCACAGCTCGACTAAACCATGCAATTATTCTGTTGTCTTTGTCCCAGTCTACATGCACAGGAGTGCAACTGATTTATTGCTGCAGTCATATCACCTCCACTACAATAGGTGGCGATATGCTCTTTCTGCTCATTACCCTACACAGACTGCAACGATAGTCAATAGCGAGCTAGCACGTTAGCAACCCAGAGGTAAACTGGAACCACAATGGACAACGCTGGAAATCTGTACATACAGGGTGGGGAAGCAAAATTTACAATGAACATTTAGTCGCTTTTTCTGAGCAGGCACTACGTCAATTGTTTTGAAACCAAACATATATTGATGTCATAATCATACCTAACACTATTATCCATACCTTTTCAGAAACTTTGGCCCATATGAGTAATCAGGAAAGCAAACGTCAAAGAGTGTGTGATTTGCTGAATGCACTCGTCACACCAAAGGAGATTTCAAAAATAGTTGGAGTGGCCATAAAGACTGTTTATAATGGAAAGAAGAGAATGACTATGAGCAAAACTATGACCAGAAAGTCTGGAAGATACTATTAAAGAAGAATGGGAGAAGTTGTCACCCGAATATTTGAGGAACACTTGCACAAGTTTCAGGAAGCGTGTGAAGGCAGTTATTGAGAAAGAAGGAGGACACATAGAATAAAAACATTTTCTATTATGGACATTTTCTTGTGGCAAATAAATTCTCATGACTTTCAATAAACTAATTGGTCATACACTGTCTTTCAATCCCTGCCTCAAAATATTGTAAATTTTGCTTCCCCACCCCGTATACTTTGTGTCCGCTTTACTTTTTTTGCAGAGGAGATGCATGATACATGACTCTGGGGTCAGGATTTGGGTCAGAACACCAGGTCCTGGTTCAGTCCGACTGGTGTGTTTCCATACAGGAGCAGATGCACCGTAATTACATTATCTAGGTGTGTTCATCCCACTATTAGACATTTAAGTGGAGCTAACATTTTTAGATGTACTTTAAACCTCCTAAGACCCAGGAAATGTCAGCAAAGTACAAGCTTTTTTAGTGTTTTATTAAATAAGTGCCTGTTTTGGAAACATCATGATGCAACAGTTTTTTCAGATGCAGTTTTTAAAATGTTTATGGAATGTCCTTTGTGGTGGACAGTTTTCTTTCTTTTTTTTTTGTATAAAGTTGTGAAACTCTTGTCCACAATTTTGGACAGAAAACCCATACCTGGGTCTTATGAGGTTAAAGTCCAGTTTTAGTTGGATTAATGGAATAATTCAATTTTTACGTGTCATGTAAACTCACTTAAGGTGAAGTCAAGTCAGTTTTTATTTGTCAGTTTGATATATGCAGATTACACAGAGAAAAGCTGAAATCACAACACTCTAAGGCCCTGGTGTCACAAAGAACATAGTATAAAATATAAAAAATAGGATCCAACTGTAAACATGCAATATAACTGTTACGAACTAACTGAGCTGCCATGTTTTTACATTTGTTCAAAATCAACTTCTTCTTTTTTATGTGTTCCAGTTCCAGTTATTATACCCTTTACGAAAAAAATCAAGAAAGAATCAAACACTGTAACTTTAACATTTTTTTTTTTTTTTAGATGAAGTGATAGTTACTCAGCCAGATGCAGTCTGCAACTTCACCACTAGAGGCACAAAATATTACTTTTTTGTGTCTTTAAGTGAAGGATCTGAGTACTACTGAAGCCCTGAACATGAAATCTAAAGAATTTCCTTCTCGCTCCCTGGGCTACAAGAACAAAATGCCGTAATTTTGTTCCTACAGCCCCAATTTTGGAGTTCTTGGAATTTGTTCTCGACCCATCATCCGGGCAGAACGTTCTTCTTCTGTGGTGTGCAAGAACTATTGTGTGATTGGTCGGGGATTTGAAGGGGGTGTGGTTAAAATAGAGGACCTCCCAGAAGTTCAGCGCACCAGAAGGAACTTTGTTGTTGTTCTTGCCACCGCGATAAAACAAACAACTTTCTCTGTTCTTGTGCAGTATGTAGCACAGCGCTCTCAAACTCATTTTCTTTCAGGGGCCACATTCAGCCCGATTTGATCTGCAGTGGGCCGGACCAGTAAAATAATAACAGAATAACCTATGAATCAGGGCTGTCAAACTCATTTTGGTTCAGGGGCCAATTTAGCCCCATTTGACCTCAAGCAGGCCAGACCAGTAAATTAATGACTTAATATCCTATAAATAATGACAAATCCAAGTTTTTCTTTTTGTTTTAATACAAAAAACCCCATTAAATTATGGAAACATTTACATTTTACAAAAAAGATGTGAATAACCTGAAAAAACAGACATTTCATTTGAAAAATTAGTGCAATTTTAACAATATTATGCCTCAACTTATTATTTATACATGTACATTACAAACAATGTTACGTAAACATTTGGTAACAGGCAGAATATTGTTAAAATTTTGGAGTTTGGAACTAAAATCTGAACAATTTCTGCAATATTCCATCTCTTATTATTAACAGAACTCCAGGTCACAGTGGATCCATAAATGCACAAAACATTTAGTAACAGACATAATATTGTTCAAATTGCACATTTCGGGTTGGTCATCTTTGTTTTTATTTATGTATTTATTTGCATTTTATTGTGAAAGAATAGTTTTGTAAATTTAAATATTTTCACAGTGTAATGTTTTGGGGGGGGTTTTCAGTTAAATTTTTTCTACATAATTTTTCCTAAAGAAAATTTGTCGTTGTCATTATTTCTGGGTTATTGTGTTGTTATTTTTACTGTAGATCACATTGGTCTGTATGTGGAACCTGAACCAAAAGGATTTGGACAACCTGGACTGTTCAGGTTCATTTTTGCACTTTCATCCTGCGGGCCGGAATGGAACCTTTGGCGGGCCAGATTTGGCCCCCGGGCCGCATGTTTGACACCTGTGCTGTAAATAACGACAACTCCAAATTTCTGTCTTTATTTTAGTGAAAAAAAACAACAATTAATTTATGAAAATACTTACTTTTAGAAACTACTCAAAAAATGTGAATAACCTGACAAAACTGAAAATTCTTAGGAAAAATAAGTGCAATTGTAACATTATTCTGCCTCAACTTATCATTTTTACATGAGCGTTATGGATCGGATCTACGAAGACACTAAACACTTAGTAACAGGCAGAATATTGTTAAAATTGTGCTTAATTTTCTTTAGACATTTCAGGTTGTTCATATTTGTTCAGGTTATTCACATTTTATTGTAACAGGATAGTTTGTAAATGTAAATATTTCCATGATTTAATGTTATTTTTTTTGCACTGAAACAAAGACAAAAATTTGAAGTTTGTATTATTTATAGGCATAATGTAATATTATCTTTTTCACATCAAACCGAGAAGAAAATATGGAGTCATTATTTTTTGTAGGTTATTATGCAATTATTTTACTGTAGATCAGGGGTGTCAAACTCATTTTAGTTCAGGGGCTAGATTCAGCTAAATTTGATCTGCAGTGGGCCGGACCAGTAAAATAATAACATAATAATATATAAATAATGTCAACTCTAAACTTTTCTCTATGTTTTAGAGTGAAAAAAGTTAATTTATATTATGAAAAGGTTTATATTTACAAACTATCCTTTCAAAAGATGTGAATAACATGAACAAACTGAAAAAATACATGTAATTTTAACAGTATTCTGCCTCAGTACATGGTCATTATAACTTACAGATCACAGTGGATCTGCAAACACACAAAACACTGAGTAACCGGCAGAATATTGGTCAAATTCTACTTACTTCTCTTAAAACATTTCAGGATATTCACTTTTTTTTTTTTTTTTTTTTCAAAATTATACTGTTCGTTAGTGGAAATACATGGAAATATTTGCATTTGCAAAGAGAAAAATTTAGAGTTGTCATTATTTCTATGTTATTATGTTAGTATTTTACTGGTTCTGCCCACTGGAGATTAAACTGGTGAATGCGGAACCTGAACAAGACGGAGTGTTAATATCTTAGTTTAATTTTTGCCGTTCACAAATTCATCCCAAGGGCCGGACTGGACCCATTGGTGGGCTGGATTTGGCCCCCGGGCCGCATGTTTAACACCTGTGCTGTAGATCATATTGGTCTGTATGTGGAACCTGAACTAAAATGAGTTCCACAGCCTTGACTGTGGAATTTTTGCACTTTGCAAATTCACCCCACAGGCTGGATTGGAACCTTTGGCGGGCCGCATTTGGCCCCCAGGCCGCATGTTTGAGACCCCTGATGTAACAGGTCTTATTTGTTAACCCAACCTGCCAGGTCCTGATAGACTTTACTGGTTTGTAAACTGGGATACTGGACACAGATCTGGCACAGTCTTTCCCTCCAGTCGGTGTAGGTTTGGACGGTGTGGGTTCGGTGCCATTGAAGGTAGGCCTCGTACGACTTCCTGTCTGCGGCCAAGTGTTTCAGATGTGCAGCCAGATCTGCCACGGTCTTGAAGTCCGCCACGTGGATAAAAGAATTGGGCGGGGCTAGGGCTTCGTAGGTGGCCCTGCTGGGTCCGAGGACCACCGGTACGACCCCCGCTTGGAAAGAGTTCCTCCAGAGCTTCTCGCTGATGTAGTCTGTCGCCACCGAGTTCTCGAACGCCAGGTAGAAGAGACACTTTGCAATAGTGGGTAACAGCTTCTTGTTCAACAGGGGTCTCTTGGTCCACTTGCCGTAAACCTCAATGGGAATGTAGTTCTTCAGACTTTGGTAAACTTGAGTGCGAACCTGCTGATTCTCATACTTGGTGACCACCCAACTGACAAGACACGAACGATTCGAGGGGGCGAGGTCTTTGGGACGGCTCCCCCCTGGAACAGTCTTTCCGTACGGGATGTAAATATCTGCGTCGCGTCTGTAACTCATGGTCCAGTTGAAGAGGCCGTTGAACAGGGTGAGGTTGGAGTTGTTGACGGGCGGTTCCATGGACAGCCACACCCAACGCTGCCACGCCGGCCGACCCAGGTGCAAAGGCAGCGTGGAGAGGCCGTTGCTCAGCTCCTGGTGGTGGAAGACGACCACGTCGGCGGTGGACAAGGCGGAGGCGTTGTTGGTGAGGAAACAGCGGCTGATGTTGTACAACTCCAGGCATTTGTTCCCGTGGAGTCTGTAGGAGACGCCGAAGGGCCAGTGCCACAGCAGGATACTGATGTTCCTCTGAAGAACACGAGGAGCGTTTCTTGGCACGATCTGGTCCAAGAAGCTGAAATAGAACAAGAAGCATGAGGAGCAGCTGAGGAGGACGAGGAGGAGGAAGAATCTACTTGTTGACATCGCTGATGGGTGTATTCAAGGTCAAAAGGGTATAGATCGCTGGTGTGGAACTTCTAGAAAGGAAGTAAGGGCAGATTGGAGATAAGAGAGATAATGTCAGAGCATGTTATCAACAGAGATGCAAAAATATGCAGAAGAAATTTGTTTTGTTTTGTGCACAGTTTGCGCAACGACCAGAGTTTGTGTTGCTTCTTTACTTTAGACCAATTCAGTTTAAAGATCCCACGTGGAAAATTTAGCTCAGACAACAAATAACACAACACAAATGTAGGATGTGTTGTTTTCCGGCAGTAGTCAGAGCAATGTTCGCATCTTTTATTATCTCTATAGTTATTGACACATTCAAGCAAGTTGTGTTAATCTAATATCATCACCTTCTTTATACTCAGTTTCTGGTTAAGCTTTTTGTGTTTCCTGAAAAACCTGGAAAAAAAAAACTCAGGCAGTTATTTTAGGAAGGTGATATTATAATAGGTTAGTAGTTTATTTTGCATCACATTCACTTTTTCAGGCTAAATCTAAACCTTAAGCTAATTTTTATACAGCATAAACACATAAAAAACAAACAAACTAATAACTGATTTAATTTACTAAAGCTATTAATCCATGTAAATAATTGGTGTAATGTGTTTTTTTACTGCAGTAAGGGGGATAGTATGTGAAATATACTGCGTTGAACATATTTTAATCAATCAATCAAATTTCAATCAATCAATCAATCAATCAAATTTTATTTATATAGCGCCAAATCATAACAAAAGTTATCTTGTGACACTTTACATATCGAGATGGTCAAAACCAGACTCTTTTACCCTTCTTTAACAGTCTTAAAAGTCTCCAGAATTTATTTTTTAACCCATAAAGTCCCAAAAATCCAGTGGCGTCCAAAACCATCTACTGATCTAAACTGTTTAATACCTGCTGATCCACTAATCCTATCAATACATGGAAATAATTGATGTAAAATACAGTTTATCATCTTTTCATGGTCATCAGATATGACCCATTTGGATGTTCAGAGGCTCCATTGTTACCATAGAAACACCGTCATCTTCTACAACATTGATTCACCGATAAAACCCATAGAGTTGGATCAATGACAGTGGATGGACACACTGGGTTTATGTTCAGTTAATGATAGATTTTACAGAAAAAGTCAATTTTTCTTCAGTTTTTACTGTTCTGATATAATAACAGTCGAATTTGAAGGCTTTGGGGTGCCTCAGGGCTCTATTCTGGATCCTATTTTCTTTGCATATGCTATCCCTTTGTTCCAGCTGTAGAAAGAAAAAGTCACTTTTTTGTCATTTTTCTCTGTTTCTGACATAATGACCCAGAACTTTAATCTGAGCTTTCATGAACATCTACACGATCAGTGAATTAAATAGAGGAAAATACCTGATTTTCACTGAAAATGTGCAAAATACAGATTGATAATGCTATAATAAATGGTGATAAATCACTTAATAAAGGTGAAATAGAGAGAAATTCATTTGGGAACTGACACAAAAGTAACACTGGGTCTTTATGGGTTAAGTTGTGATTTCTTCATGTTCAAGGATATTTTTAATTTAATTTTACATCCCAAGATCTTCATTCAGAAAAGGTATTCTGAATTTTTTTTTTTATGTTGCTACTCAGGATGTAAATTTTACTGCAATAAGCTTCAATAAGTCTTTTTTTTCCTAGATATCGAACTGGAAGAAAAATCCAAGGCACTCTCTTTAAACATTAAAATGCCTTTATTAACATGGGACAGTCATATCTAGACCTAAAACACACTTCAACGCGTTTTGGCTTCAAGCCTTCATCAGGAAGTCACAATCAAGTGTTTTTTAGGTCTAGAGGGTGGGGAAGCAAAATTTACAATATTTTGAGGCAGGTTTTTCCATTGACCCTCAAATTGCGCGAATATAACTTGCACATAAAAATTTACCCAATGGAAAAACGACAAATTTGCCCAAACTCTTCTCAATTTAATGCACATTTTCTTCATTTTATGATTACTTTTGTTCATAATTTTTTTTTTTTAATCTTTGTTGATGAGATCCATTGTATATATATACAGGGTGGGGAAGCAAAATTTACAATATTTTGAGGCAGGGATTGAAAGACAGTGTATGACCAATTAGTTTATTGAAAGTCATGAGAATTTATTTGCCACAAGAAAATGTCCATAATAGAAAATGTTTTTATTCTATGTGTCCTCCTTCTTTCTCAATAACTGCCTTCACACGCTTCCTGAAACTTGCGCAAGTGTTCCTCAAATATTGGGGTGACAACTTCTCCCATTCTTCTTTAATAGTATCTTCCAGACTTTCTGGTAATAGTTTTGCTCATAGTCATTCTCTTCTTTCCATTATAAACAGTCTTTATGGACATTCCAACTATTTTTGAAATCTCCTTTGGTGTGACGAGTGCATTCAGCAAATCACACACTCTTTGACGTTTGCTTTCCTGATTACTCATATGGGCAAAAGTTTCTGAAAAGGTATGGATAATAGTGTTAGGTATGATTATGACATCAATATATGTTTGGTTTCAAAACAAGTGACGTAGTGCCTGCTGAGAAAAAACAACTAAATGTTCATTGTAAATTCTGCTTCCCCACCCTGTAGATATGACCGTTCCATGTTAATAAAGACATTTTAATGTTTAAAGAGAGTGCCTTGGATTTTTCCTCCAGTTCGATATCTACTTTTTGAATCCCTTTTTCCAAAGAGCACCTCAAACAAACTCTTTTTTGGTCTGAGAAGCTTTCCTTCCCATGAATTTTTTGAAAGTCTTTTTTTCTACTGCATTTCATGACATTAGCATTTATTTTAAAGCTGCGTATGACTTTCATCTCCAATTTTCCATCAAATCTGTCAAACCCCAGTCAAATATCACGAATCCGTAAGTCTTTCTGTGATTACCTGAATCTCTTCCCTCACGGTGAACAATTTCGAAGTGTACTCCACCATAAACAGTCCATTTGTTTCGGTAGGTCACTCAGGCATTTTCGGAAATTTGTCGCAACATGCATTGTGGGAAGCGGTGAAAATTGTTCACCGTGAAGGAAGAGATTCAGGTGCATGATCATGGAAAGACTTACGGATTTGTGATACTTAGGTTATGACTGGGGTTTTACAGGTTTGATGAAAAATTGTAAGACAGAAGTCGTACGCAGTTTTAAGTCTTATTTTCATATCATAAGGAATGGATTTCTCTTTATACGACGATAGGAAGGACAGTGCAATATGTCAGATTTTAACCCTGTCGTGCATAGTGGTCACTACAGTGGACCAAGGTTATTATCGTTAACGAAAACTAACAAAATGACGAAAACTAAACTTGTAGAAACATTTTCGTTAACTGAAATAAATAAAAACTATAATTAAAAGAAAAAAATGATAGCTAACTGAAACTGTATTGTGTGCGTACTAAACTAACTAAAACAGATAAAAATTATGGGTAAAATTCCCTTCGTTTTCATTTTTGTCAATGTAGGATTGATACGAAATCAATTTATTCACCTCTAGCAATTTTAGCTAGTGGTACCATATGATATTTAATGGTCCGTCACTTCTCATCACTAGTGGTTTAGAGTCATCTTCTGGTCCCCACTTTACCTGGAAACATGGAGACTGAAGTTGGGAGAAAGAACCAGAGTCCTGTGTGGGATTTATTTGAATACGACAGCTAAAAAGATATAAAAAAAAAAAAAAACACCTAAAATTAAACTAAAACTAAGCATTTAGAAAGTAACAAAAACTAACAAAAACTAGTAAACCTGCTCTAAAAACGAATTAAAACTAACTGAATTAGAGAAAAAACAGTCAAAACTAAATAAAACTAAACTATAATGAAAAATCCAAAACTATTATAACCTTGGTAGTTATTAGACTGTAATTTAAAGTTTTCTTAAACAAAAAGGTTTTTGGTTTTTTTTGCTTATTATCTCCATGAAGTGAGTAATAACTAGTATTAGAGTATGTTAAAATATGAGAAAACATCGGATTAGCAGCATTAAAAAAATGTTTTTATGTCATAGTTTTCACACAGTTTATCACTTTCTGATATTGTGTTTTGAATGCATGTGTCTTTGCTTCAAATATTAAACACATGGTGTCCAGCTGAGTGGACATTTTTGTAACTCCATAAAAAAACAGGTTCATTAAAAAAATTTCAATTACATTGTTGTTGTTTTTTCATGCCTAAAGAGGAATAAAAACACTCAGGAAAAAAAATTTGACTAAGGTTTTCATAGGGTTAATTTAGAACTGAAGGTAAATATTTTATCTATTTATAACTTTTTTGATGTAGACTTGCAGGAGTTGCCAGATCTGGTTGTTGTTTTGTAACATTTCTGTCAAAAAGTGGTTTTCCTGTACGTTTCACACTTCCACCACTGCAGCAGATCCTGTACAAAAACTGTGACATTTGATGTAAGTGTTTTTCGATCATTTTTGCCATCAGTTTTTGAGAAACAATTGTTAGGAAGTGACACAATCATTTTCAGAAACCTAATGATGTTTGATTCTATCTAAGCTGCTCATCCGTTAACTTCAACCACTACAGCTGAAGTTCTGCTTCTGGATTCTTTGTTTTGTAGATTTCCTCATCAGTGTTGCACACTCAGTATCCTCTGGCAAAGTCAAAGTCAGCTTTATTTGTCCTCTGAGGCCCCCGGTGCAACAAGGAACAAAGTAGAAAATAGAAAAAATAGAAAATAGAATACACCTATAAACATACAATATAACTGTAAACAGCAACAATTTAGAATAAAAAATGGCCAAAATGTGTGAATCTGCTCTGTGACAGTGTTTTATTCTCTAAAGAAGATCAGTAACACTAAATATAAGAATGCATTTTTTTTTTGTAATTTTTTTTGCAATGTTTTTTTTTCTTAATTCAAGATTTTTTTTTTACTTACTTAAAGATTTTTTTTTTTGCTTAATTCAAGATTTTTTTTTTTTTTTTTACTTAATTGAAGTTTTTTTTGGCTTAATTCAATTTTTTTTTTTTTTACTTAATTGAAGATTTTGTTTTTGGCTTAATTCAAGATTTATTTATTTATTTTTACTTAATTGAAGATTTGTTTTTTGTGTTAATTCAAGATTTTTTTTTTTTTTTTTACTTAACTGAAGATTTGTTTTTTTTTTGCTTAATTGAATATTTTTTGCTAATTTTGAGGTTTTTTTTTTTTTTTTTGCTTAATTGAAGATTTTTTTTTACTTAATTGAAGATTTTTTGGGGGGGCTTAATTCAAGATTTTTTGCTAAATTTGAGATTGTTTTTGGCTTAAGTGAAGATTTTTTCTATTTTCTACTTTGTTCCTTGTTGCACCGGGGGCCTCAGAGGACAAATAAAACTGACTTTGACTTTGCCAGAGGATACTGAGTGTGCAACACTGATGAGGCAATCTACAAGGAACATAATAGAAAATAGAAAAATAGAAAAAAATAGAAAATAGAATACACCTCTAAACATACAACATGACCATAAACATACAATATAACTGTAAACAGCTACAATTTAGCATAAAAAATAGCCAAAACATGTAAATCTGCTCTGTGACAGTGTTTTACTCTCAAAAGAAGATCACTAACACTAAATATAAGAATGCAACTCTTAATTGGATCAGGTCTTTCTGCAGGAAGTTCGACAAAAATCACTCAACTGTGTCATTGGCAACAATTAATCCAGTCAGTACATTACCTGAGATCGTCATGTATATGTTTTTACTTTCTGCAGAAAGTCCTGATCCACTCATGATTTGCATTCTTATATTTAGTGTTACTGATCTTCTTTAGTGAATAAAACACTGTCACAGAGCAGATTTACACATTTTGGCCACTTTTTTATGCTAAATTGTTGCTGTTTACAGTTATATTGTATATTTATGGTCATGTTGTATGTTTATAGGTATATTCTATTTTCTGTTTTTTCTATTTTCTACTATGTTCCGTGTAAATTGTCTCATTAATGTCACAGTTGAGTGATTTTTGTCAAACTTCCTGCAGAAAGTCCTGATCCAATCCAATCCAATCCAAGATTTGCATTCTTATATTTAGTGTTACTGATCTTCTTTAGAGAATAAAACACTGTCAAAGTAGCAAATTTACATATTTTGGCCATTTTGTTTATGCTAAATTGTTGCTGTTTACAGTTATATTATATGTTTGTGGTCATGTTGTATGTTTATAGGTGTATTCTATTTTCTGTTTTTTCTATTTTTCTATTTTCTACTTTGTTCCTTGTTGCACCGGGGGCCTTAGAGGACAAATAAAACTGACTTTGTCTTTGTCAGAGGATACTGAGTGTGCAACATTGATGAGGAAATCTTCAAGGAACATAGTAGAAAATAGAAAAAATAGAAAATAAACATACAATATAACTGTAAACAGCAACAATTTAGCATAAACAAAATGGTCAAAATGTGTAAATCTGCTCTGTGACAGTGTTTTACTCTCAAAAGAAGATCACTAACACTAAATATAAGAATGCAAATCTTAATTGGATCAGGTCTTTCTGCAGGAAGTTCGACAAAAATCACTCAACTGTGTCATTGGCAACAATTAATCCAGTCAGTACATTACCTGAGATCGTCATGTATATGTTTTTACTTTCTGCAGAAAGTCCTGATCCACTCATGATTTGCATTCTTATATTTAGTGTTACTGATCTTCTTTAGAGAATAAAACACTGTCACAGAGCAGATTTACACATTTTGGCCACTTTTTTATGCTAAATTGTTGCTGTTTACAGTTATATTGTATATTTATGGTCATGTTGTATGTTTATAGGTATATTCTATTTTCTGTTTTTTCTATTTTCTACTATGTTCCGTGTAAATTGTCTCATTAATGTCACAGTTGAGTGATTTTTGTCAAACTTCCTGCAGAAAGTCCTGATCCAATCCAATCCAATCCAAGATTTGCATTCTTATATTTAGTGTTACTGATCTACTTTAGAGAATAAAACACTGTCAAAGTAGCAAATTTACATATTTTGGCCATTTTGTTTATGCTAAATTGTTGCTGTTTACAGTTATATTATATGTTTGTGGTCATGTTGTATGTTTATAGGTGTATTCTATTTTCTGTTTTTTCTATTTCCTACTATGTTCCTTGTAGATTGCCTCATCAATGTTGCACACTCAGTATCCTCTGGCAAAGTCAAAGTTAGCTTTATTTATCCACTGTGGCACCTCTAAACATACAAACATGACCATAAACATACAATATAACTGTAAACAGCAACAATTTAGCATAAAAAATAGCCAAAATGTGTAAATCTGCTCTGTGACAGTGTTTTATTCTCTAAAGAAGATCACTAACACTAAATACAAGAATGCAAATCTTAATTGGATCAGGACTTTCTGCAGGAAGTTTGACAAAAATCTCTCAGCTGTGTCATTGACAACAACTAATCCAGTCAGTACATTACCTGAGACAGTCTTGTGTATGTTTTTACTTTCTGCAGAAAGTCCTGATCCAATCATGATTTGCATTCTTATATTTAGTGTTACTGATCTTCTTTAGAGAATAAAACACTGTCACAGAGCAGATTTACACATTTTGGCTATTTTTTATGCTAAATTGTTGCTGTTTACAGTTGTATTGTATGTTTGTAGGTGTCTTCTCTTTTCTATTTTTTCTATTTTTCTATTTTCTACTTTGTTCCTTGTTGCACCGGGGGCCTTAGAGGACAAATAAAACTGACTTTGTCTTTGTCAGAGGATACTGAGTGTGCAACATTGATGAGGAAATCTTCAAGGAACATAGTAGAAAATAGAAAAAATAGAAAATAAACATACAATATAACTGTAAACAGCAACAATTTAGCATAAACAAAATGGTCAAAATGTGTAAATCTGCTCTGTGACAGTGTTTTACTCTCAAAAGAAGATCACTAACATTAAATATAAGAATGCAAATTTTAATTGGATCAGGACTTTCTGCAGGAAATTCGACAAAAATCACTCAACTGTGTCATTGGCAACAATTAATCCAGTCAGTACATTACCTGAGATCGTCGTGTATATGTTTTTACTTTCTGATTAACGTTTTTCAATAGCGTCAGAGTGTGGCAACTCATCTAGTGAAATGAAACTGACGGAGGAAGGAGTGTTTTCTGAATCTGGTAAAGCTGGTTGCACCACAAACCAAACACAGAAAAAAAAGAAAATTAAAACTGCATAAAGTAAAAAGAGAAACCCTCCCAGCTGTCATTTTTACTAAACTATTAGTCTATTTGCACGTACATGAGAATTTAGAAGCTGAAAAAAATGTCTCATCCAAATAAATCTCAATAAAGAAAACCATGAGAAATGCAAAATTTGTGGCAGAATTCATCAGTTTCAGTCTTCACTTTCCACCTCAGTATCTGTGGTAGACATGTACTATTTACATTAAGATAGACATGATAACACCTACTTTATTGATGCCCCAAAAAGGAAATTCAAATGCACAGCAGCACAAGAAAAGAGCCATCAAATACAATAGAAGATGAAGAGAGGACAGAAATATAAAAGTTTGTTAAAGTGACAAAAAAGGACATAAATAGCATTAATAATTATAATAAATAAAGTAAGAAATGTGCAAGTGACACTGGCAGATGCAAACACACTCCTGAGGTGCCAACCATTTCTTATTGGTGCAGACTCCTGTCACGTACATAATAATTACTGTGAAAACCTTTTGTGAGATTTAATCAGATTAAATGAAAAAAACAAACGCAGTGATGTTGGTTCTTACCTGGGAAACAGTGTCAGGCGTCGTCTCTGCCCGTACACTCGTCGTTGGCAAAACATCCTAGAATATATAGATAGGAAATCCTGCCCCCCCCCCCTCCCTCCCACCCCAGCCCTTGAATTTTTTTTGACTCAGCTTTTGCTTTACCTTTTTACATTCTCACCCTGCCCATGTGTCAGTGGGAGGGGCCGTCACACACACTCATGGTCATCTTACGGGAAACCAGCCTGAGCCGAGGCATGTTTTTACTGCGTCATATCTGTTCCATCTGTACGCCATTCATGCTCAGTCAGTCAGTTTGATCATTTTATTTTAGTAAATTTCATATACACAAAAATAAATATCGTCGCCTTCCTGATAAAACCTGCTATGTGACTTTGGGCAAATTTTACAAAAGAAACAAAAAACTGTTTATATAACCCAGGGCTGTCAAACTCATTTTAGTTCAGGGGCCATATTCAGCGAAATTTGATCTGAAGTGGGCCGGACTAGAAAAATATTCACATAATAACCTATAAATAATGACAACTCCAAATTTTTGTCTTTGTTTTAGTGTTAAAAAACCCCAAAACATTAAATTATGAAAATACTTACTTTTATAAACTATCTGAAAAAAAAAAAAAAACTTGAAAAAACTGAAATTTAGATTAAAAAATGTAAGAAAATGTAGTGCAATTTTAACAATATTATTCCTCAAGTTATTGTTTCTACATGTGCATTATGGATCAGATCTACAAAGACACTAAACACTGAGGAACAGGAAGAAAAGAGTTCAAATTGGGCTGAATTTTCTTTAAATATTTCAGGTTGTTCATATTTGTTCAGGTTATTCACATTTTAGTGTTACAGGATAGTTTGTAAATGTAAATATTTTCATAATTTAATGTTATTTTTTTGCACTAAAACAAAGACAAAAAATTTAACTTGTTAATTCTAGATTTTTTTTTTTTTTTTGGCTTAATTCAAGATTTTTTTTTACTTAATTGAATTTTTTTTTTTTAATTAATTAATTGAAGATTTTTTTAAATTTAATTGAAGATTTTTTTTTTTTTATTAATTCAAGATTTTTTTTTACTTAATTGAAGATATATATATATATATTTTTTTTTTGGCTTAATTGAAGTTTTGTTTTTTTTTTAAACTTAATTGAAGATTTTTTTTTTTTTTTTTGCCTTAATTCAACATTTATTTATTTATTTATTTATTTTGCTTAATTGAAATTTTTTTTTTGACTTAATTCAAGAGTTTTTGCTAAATTTGAGATTTTTTTTTTTTGGCTTAATTCAAGATTTTTTTTTTTACTTAATTGAAGATTTTTTATTTTTTATTTTTTGGCTTAATTCAAGATTTTTTTTTTTTTTTTACTTAATTGAAGATTTTTTTGGCTTAATTCAAGAAAAAAAATTTTTTACTTAATTGAAGATTTTTTTTGGCTTAATTCAAGATTTTTTTTTTTACTTAATTGAAGTTTTTTTTTTTTTGGCTTAATTCAAGATTTTTATTTTTTTTTTACTTAATTGAAGATTTTTTTGGCTTAATTCAAGAAAAAAAAATTGTTACTTAATTGAAGATTTTTTTGGCTTAATTCAAGAAAAATTTTTTTTTACTTAATTGAAGATTTTTTTTGGCTTAATTCAAGATTTTTTTTACTTAATTGAAATTTTTTTTTTAATTAATTGAAGTTTTTTTTTTTTTTTTGGCTTAATTCAAGATTTATTTTTTTTTTACTTAATTGAAGATTTTTTTTGGCTTAATTCAAGAAAAAAATTTTTTTACTTAATTGAAGATTTTTTTTGGCTTAATTCAAGATTTTTTTTTTTTACTTAATTGAAGTTTTTTTTTTTTGGCTTAATTCAAGATTTTTATTTTTTTTTTTACTTAATTGAAGATTTTTTTGGCTTAATTCAAGAAAAAAAAATTGTTACTTAATTGAAGATTTTTTTGGCTTAATTCAAGAAAAAAATTTTTTTACTTAATTGAAGATTTTTTTTGGCTTAATTCAAGATTTTTTTTTACTTAATTGAAGTTTTGTTTTCGTTTTTTTTTTTTGGCTTAATTCAAGATTTTTTTTTTTTACTTAATTGAAGTTTTTTTTTTTTTTTTGGCTTAATTCAAGATTTTTATCTTTTTTTTTACTTAATTGAAGATTTTTTTGGCTTAATTCAAGAAAAAAAAATTGTTACTTAATTGAAGATTTTTTTGGCTTAATTCAAGAAAAAAAATTTTTTACTTAATTGAAGATTTTTTTTGGCTTAATTCAAGATTTTTTTTTACTTAATTGAAGTTTTGTTTTCGTTTTTTTTTTTTGGCTTAATTCAAGATTTTTTTTTGTTTTTACTTAATTGAAGATTTTTTTGGCTTAATTCAAGAAAAAAAATTTGTTACTTAATTGAAGATTTTTTTTGCCTTAATTCAAGAATTTTTTTTTTTTTTTTGCTTAATTGAAGATTTTTTTTGGCTTAATTCAAGATTTTTTGCTAAATTTGAGAATTTTTTTTTGGCTTAATTGAAGATTTTTTTTTACTTACTTGAAGACTTTTTTTGGCTTAAGTGAAGATTTTTTCCTTAATTCAAGCTAAAACTTTTTTTGCTTAATTCAATTCAAGACTGTGGAATTTTTGCACTTGGCAAAAACATCCCAGGGGCCGAACTGGATCCATTGGTGGGCCGCATCTGGCCCCCAGGCCGCATGTTTGACACCCCTGATATAACAGGAAACTGTGAAATATGACCAAAAAAATATCTGTTCCTTTAATGCTGGTACTTATGGTGGAATGTAAACAACTTTCACAGGAGACTGAAATTAGAAGCTATAATAGGGGAGGATAGCAGGTTTTTATTCTCAACCAAAAATGTCACTTAGCAGGTTTTATATCCTTGCAATGACTTTATGAGACAAAGATTCAATATTGAGAAAAATAATTGTGTTTTTTTGTCAATTTGAAATCGAATCTTTAGAACATGTATTTTTTGACTGCCCATATACCAGGACTTTTTGGACAACATTTCAAGAATGGACATCTGAGAAGGACACTCAACCACCCACTTTGGAATTATAATGGAAAACAGAACACTTTGATTATTATGGCTGAACAATTTATACACAAATGTAGATTTCCGGAAAAAAAAAAAAAAAAAAAATCCATTGTTCTTAATTTACAAAAATGAAATTACAGACTTTAAAAAGACACTGAGACATGTGAAAACCAAATGAGCTTTGATTGTTTATGAAGATTTGAATGTGTTGATTCCTGATTAGACCTCTGACTTTATTTTGATAATTATTTCATTTATTTCATTTTAATTTATTTTATTTTATTTTGTTTTATTTTATGATGTTCTTTTCTAATGTTGTTCATTTAAGTTGGATATGGTTGCTCAGTCTGGAAAAAAAAATAAGTATTTTTCTTTGAAAGTTATTGAATGTATAACCAGATTTTGATTAATAAAGTTGGAAAAAAAAAAAAAAAAAAGTTTGTGTTTCTTGTATTAAATAAATACTGAGAGAACAGATGGCCAATAAAACACATACTACAAAAAAAAAAAAAAAAAAAAACTTAGCAGGTTTTATCAGGAAGCCGACTATATACCAAAAAAACACCCAAATTTTAAAATCTTCCTGATGGAATTTGAAAAATATATTAAATCTTTGGAATTTATCTTTAACAAAAAAAAGCACTAGTACCTTAACAATTTATAAAGAATTCTTTAAAATAGACTGAACTCTCTGAAGCATTTATTTCTTTAATTTTGTTAGATATATTGTTTTTTTTTATACTATTATTTGTCTATTCTGCCTTGTGTCTTTAAATCTATGCCTTTTTTTCTTAAATGTATTTGCTCAAATGCTTTTGCTTTTTGACATCTTGGTGTTTGTTTGTTCAAAATGTATATGTTTTGTACACCTGAATATTTTCAATAAAGTTGAGGGGGAAAAAAATCATGCTCAGTCAGTTGTGCAGAGCTGTTTCTGTCATGGGGGGGTTGACAGTACCAGGGTGTGTTTGTTCTCAGGTCTGTGGTGTGGGTGCCACTGTGCCACCCAGCTCCACACTCATTTATCTACCTGTTCAAACCGCCTTTTATGATGCAACCAGCCACTGCCACCCTGAAAAACAACAGTAGATTTTCAGTTTCTGAACCACAGGCTGGTCTTCCTGTTCCTGTTCAGCACAGCTCTGCAGAGAAAAGGGGCACAGGTTACAGCTCCGACAGGCATCCACCACATCGTAACTGACGACTTTGCCAGATCATGTTTAATTTGACAGCTTCAAGCAAAAACAGCCACAGTTTTCAAACCTCCCACACTTTTATGATTCATTTCTATCGATACTCTGCTTTTACTCACATCTTCTAACATCTTCTTTACTGTATTTTTCTGCTTTCATTATCTTCTGCTTCTTCTTTTTTTTTTAACCAGCATAACAAGAAAGCACAATTGCATCGATCAAAAACAGTCACACCCTTATTTTTTTCATTTCTTGGTTGGGGATCAGCTTAGTAAATCATATTCTAGCTTAAAGGTTCCAAAACTTTGACACTCACAAGCCCCCAAAATGACTGGCAACCCCCACTATCCCTGAAGAGACGGAAATATTTAAAAATTAGAAAAGCACTCGGGGGCAGATCAGTCCCCCCCACCACCACTAATATTTAATCCTTTGTTCCTTGTGCCAGTATCAACATTTCCTTCTTGTCTTTGCTTTACTCTGATGCACTCACTCTGTCACAGCAGATTCATGTGAACAACGGATGTTGTGTGGATTTGTTATACTAGTATTATTTGGGCGAACGTGGTGTATGATGTTCTGTTCATGCTTTCTTTTCTTATATTCATCATGTAATAGGTCTTATGTATTTTATTTTATTGTAGTTTCGTTTGTTTGTTTTGGTTTTTTTTCTTTCTCTTCTGCTCAGGTTACTCAGTTGTGGTTGTAGTTATTGTTACCATTATAATCATCACCATGGTTGTTATTGTTTGTATTGTTGATATTTTCTTGTGAGGGTCTTTGCCACCTTCTTCTGCTGCCCCCCGCCCCCCGGCATCAAAATGTGGTTCAACAAAACTCATAATAAACACAGTAGAATATCAAGGGGAGTTTCATATACTTTCTGAAGTTTCCTTTAGCAAAGCAAATTTGTTCAGCACCAAAAGGAGCTAGTCTACCATTCTGCTGTTAGGATGCTGGACAAGACAAGTTAAAAGAAAAAAAACAACAACAAAAAATGTTTCCTGAAAATTTCCTGAAAATCCGTCCATAATTTTTTGAGTTATCTTGCTAACAGACAGACTGACAGAGAAACCCCAATGAAAACATAACCTCCGCCGTTACACTTGGTGGAGGTAACTAGAAAAGCACTTGAAGAGTGCAGACCTCCGCCAACGCAGATCAGCCCCCCCCCCCCCCCCCCCATTCACCCTTTCACCACCAAAACTTAATCATTTGTTCCTTGTGCCAGTATCAACATTTCCTAAAAAAATTTCATCAAAATTCCTCCATAATGTTTTAAATTATCTTGCTAACAAACAGACAAACAAACAAAATCCCCCCCTCCCCCCGATCAACACCAAAAGTTAATCATTCGTTCCTTGTGCGAGTATCAACATTTCCTGAAAATTTCCTGAAAATCTGTTCATAATGTTTTGAGTTATCTTGCTAACAGAAAAACAAACAAACTAGAAAAGCACTCAGAGCTCAGGCCTCCGCCAAGGCAGATCAGTCCCCCCCTACCCCACAATCACCACCAAAATTTAATCATTTCTTCCTTGTGCCAGTGTCAACATTTCCTGAAAATTTCATGAAAATCCATCCATAACTATTTGAGTTATCTTGCTAACAAACAGACAGACAAACAAACAAACAAACCCCAATGAAAACATAACCTCTGCCGTTAGACTTGATGGAGGTAACTAGAAAAGCACTCGAAGACTGCAGACCTCCATCAAGTCAGCCCCCCCCCATTCACCACCAAAACTTAATCATTTGTTCCTTGTGCCAGTATCAACATTTCCTGAAAATTTCATCAAAATCTCTCCATAATGTTTTAAGTTATCTTGCTAACAAACAGACAAATAAACAACCCCCCAATCAACACCAAAATTTAACAAGAAAAGCACTCGGAGAGGGCAGACCTCTGCCATGACAGATCTCTTCCCCCCCATGCCCCCACCCCCCAATCAACACCAAAATTTAATCATTCGTTTCTTGTGCGAGTATCAACATTTCCTGAAAATCCGTCCTTAACGTTTTGAGTTATCTTGCTAACAGACAAACAAACAAACTAGAAAAGCACTCAGAGCGCAGACCTCCGCCAAGGCAGATCAGTCCACCCCCCTGCCCCCCTTCACCACCCAAATTCAATCATTTGTTCTTTGTGCCAGTATCAACATTTCCTGAAAATTTCATCCAAATCCCTCCATAACTTTTTGAGTTATCTTGCTAACAAACAGACAAACAAACAAACAGACAGAGAAACCCTGATGAAAACATAACCTCTGCCATTACACTCGGTGGAGGTAACTAGAAAAGTACTCGTAGAACACAGATCTCCGCCAAGGCAGATCAGCGCCCCCCCCCCAGAGAGCTCAGAGAACGTCCACTAGACCAGCTAGCTTGCGTCGGGGTTGACCGGCCTCTCCTCATGATGTCCGACTTTTTTGGAAAAGTCCAACTTGAAGAAAGATTTTTAAACATGTCCGAGACCAAATCATTTTCCTCTCCTCCGTCAGCTATTGTGGGGTCATAAAACATTCTACCTCACATGGATTAACAGTTCAGTTCCATTCAAATGAGCTTTATTGGCATGACTCAAAGACTGTCGATTAAGTTGTATCAGTAATAGTTTTGCTCTTACCATCCAGTCAGAGGAGGATAAATACTGACCACATTGTTCACACAGTATTTGGTCAACATCATTCGTAAGGCTATAACATTTTTCTTTTTTTGTATTAACATTTTGTGGTCTTTTTATTTTTTTTTGCAGGTTTTAAAGCAATCATCATTCCTTGCAAAGTGGAAGTTTTACTAATACTAGCAACAACTTTTGGGGTTTCATAGTGAACGTTTCAAGACAAAATATTGTGAAAAGAGGAAAAAATTGGTTCAATTTGTTATTTGTATAAGTCACAGGTATCAAACATTCAGCCTGGGGGCCAAAACCAGCCCACCAAAGGGTCCAGTCTGGCCCCTAGGATGAATTTGTGAAATACAAAAATTACGCCGAAGATATTAATAATCGAGGATGTTGAAATCATTTTAGGTCAACTAAATCTAAAGTGAATCAGACTAGTAAAATATTATCATAATAACCTATAAATAATGAAAACTGCAAATTTTCCTCTTTGTTTTAATATAAAAAAAGTAAAATTAGAAAAAAAAGTTACATTTACAGACTATCCTTTTACAAAAAATATGAAGAACCCGAACAAATATGAACAATCTGAAATGTCTTAAGAGAAGTATGTAGAATTTTAAGAATATTGTGTCTGTTACTAAATCTTTAAGTTGTGACGCACGTGTTTAAATGATCAGCTTAGGCATAGCATTGTAAACATCGCACTTTTTTCTTAAGAATTTTCAGGTTGTTCATATTTGTTCGTGTTATGTTCAAGTACGGTTCGTAGGTGTAAACATTTTCATAATGGAATTTTACTTTTTTTTCATTCAAAAACAGAGAAAAAACTTTGGAGTTGACATTATTTATAAGTTCTTATCCTATTATTTATATCATTTTACTGGTCCGTCCCACTTTAGATCATGTTAGGCTGTATGTGGCCCCTGAACTGAAATGAGTTTGACACCCCTGGTACAAGTCATCAGAACACCATAACAAGGCTGTAATGAAGTAAATCCACTAGAGGGCAGCACAGGATCTGATTCCCACAGAAGGAAGATAGATTTGATTAACTCTGGAGCTTTTAAAGAAAAATTTATCAATAAATGTCCACATAGTTTTTGAGAATAAGACAGATGATACCTATGACTGGGTGGAAAAGGAAAGGACAGACTCTTTAACAACATTTTAAGGTTAATTCCTTTAGAAACTTTAAATTATTATTTCAGTTATATCATATTTTTAGTTCTTTTTGTTTGTTTGTTTGTTTGTTTGTTTGTTTGTTTGTTTGTTGTTGTTTTTCTTCTTCTTCCTGTGTATTGTTTATTTCCAGGGAAGTATTCACGTAAGTCTTTTTTGGCTTCTATCCTCTTCTACACAATGATGATACTTGTTTGAATGTTGTTCTCTTGCTGATAATGATGTGCAAATAAATAGAATTTTAAAAAATAAAATACAAAAAAAGAAACCTAAACCTAATTTGACACATTTACATCAGATTTTAATGACTAATCTTGTATTTCTACTTAATTTATTTTATATCCCTCCCTTCTGCAGTAAATTCAGAATACTAACTGTCTGCAGATTTATAAAGAACTAGAATTAGTACAGTTTTTGAGGCTTAAATTCATTCTTTAGAGTAGAACAACCAGATTCTAACAAGAAAAATGTAGAGCAAAGTCTATTTGTCAGGACAGGAGGAAGTTCATCATTATAAAATATATGCTTTAAAATGCATAAATTTAGATAGAATACAAGTCTATTGTATTGTACAGTCTGTAACTCAACTCAACTTTATTTAAAAATCACTTTAAAAACAACACAGTCAGCCGAAGTGCAGTACACAATCAGTCAAACAGTAAAATATAATAGTATAATGCATTATATATTGCAGTGTTATAAAAAAAAAAAAGAATGATAACACTGGGTTACAAAAAAATGTTTTTTGCAAGTTGTCTAGGTTTTTTCAACTGAATTAGGACCATTTTGCACCGCTAAATCCAAAAATGAATTCTGTTTTTCTCAATCAGGTCAGGTTTTTTTGCTAATTTGATTTTTGAAAAATTTGATCTTCTCACAAAATATAATAATTAATACCAAAATAAGATAGATGGTAAGCACACTTTATGAAACTCGTGACTTGATTCCTGTTAGGTACAATGGTGTATTCAGCGCAGATGTAGCAGAATACGTCAGGCTTATTTTTGCAAGATCTTCTAGTCGAAGCCATTTCATTCACCTGTAATATTAAAAAAAAACATTAATCATAAATTGGCAAAAGTCAAATCTTCAGAACTCGTTTATTGCAAGAAATATGAAAGAATTTTGTATCATATGATGTGAAAATGCCCATAAATGTAAGCAAAAATGTTAAAAAGCCAATATGTAGCATAGTTCAGAAAGTTGACCTGATTGAGCAAAATTCATGTGATTTTTGGACTCAGCACACCAAAATGATCCTAAATCAGCTCCAAAAACTTAAACAATAAATTTGTTGTTGACCAGTGTAAGAGTTGAGTTATTTTTGTAGACAGCCTTGGAAAATCAACAGCTTTCTGATCACTAAGAGTAAAAAGTCAGAAAAATAAATATTCAAGGAAAATACAGATATGTGAGGGTTTTGTAACAAAATACTGACAGTGGACCTTTAAAGGAGTTAAATGTAATATTTGTACTTTCAAATATTAAAAATGATCTAAAATTATCATCAGTGCTTAGAATAAAGAGCTGTGAAGTTCTGCCAAAGATGCCAGTGTATTGGAGTGTACAGACAGGAAGTGGATTTATTTATAGTGAGGGGCCGGGTGGGGGTGGGGTGTGACCACTAGAGGGAGTAGTGAGTCACTCTGCCAGTTTAACATGGTGACAAAAACTAACATGGCTGAGTTGAGGATGAGAACTGAAAGAAACAACAGTCAGAGCCAAAGAAAAGAAGTGATAAAAATAGAAGCTGTTGTTTTCTCCACTGGACCCAGTCGTAAACGTAAAGAATGAAGTTTGATGATGAAACGAAAGAGTTTCTTCTACACAGGTGAGTTTGATTATTAGAGGTGTAAGCGGTAACATTTCGAAGACATTTGAAGTTTATGGTCTTTTTCTAAATGTTGAGATTCTTGAGTATGACTTTTCTGCTGTGTTTACCTCCATCTTGTCGATAATTTGAACAGAATTGTCAGACATTTCTCATACCCCTCTGTTTGTAGTGTGGTCCTGAGGAATTAGCCCTTAGTCCAGTGTTTTTCAACCTTGGGGTCGGGACCCCACGTGGGGTTGCCTGCAATTCAAATGGGATCACCTGAAATTTCTAGTAATTGATACAAGTAAAGAAAAAATTACCAATAAAAAGTGTATGGTGAGTTGACAGAGACAATCCCAATCCAGAAAAGACAAACTGAAGCTGAAACTGCAGCACTGTGGTTCTGTTTATCTGTCAGATGTTCATTGTGGTCAGTTTCAGATGCTGCAGCTCTTTCATAATTCATAGTTTGAGTTCTTGTTTGTTCAGTATTAATTGTCAGCCTTGGAAATCCAGGCTGGACTGACTGTACATATCCTGACAAGGAAAATCAAATTCTCCCTTTGTGCAGTAATCTACACCTGGATTTTCTGCCTCTGTCCATAATAATATACATTATATAGACTAAATGTCCTCTAAAATTAATGTTTATTTGCAACATAGTAGAGAAAACAACAAACGATCAAAAACAAATTAATCTTAGCAAAAAAAATGTCTGGGGTCGCCAGAAATTTGTGATGTTAAAATGGGGTCATGAGCCAAAAAAGTTTGGAAACCACTGCCCCTTCACATGAAGGTGCAAAATGGAGGGGGAGGGGCCAAGGGGTGAATTGAGATTCATATACATAGGGTTGCTTCATTGGTGGTTTTGGTACTAAGTGTGTTCTGGTACCAGACTGCCCCCTGCTGGTGAGAGTTTATCATTACATCAGTATATCACTACAGCATAGAACTGGGGGGACGGGGTTATTTCAGGAAAATTTTCAGATTCAACTTTAGCCCAGATTTTCTTCTTTTGATAAAGTAACAGTCTGCTCATGCTGGGCCTTAAATGTTTATTGTGAGACGTGTCATGTCTTCAGAGTGCTTTGCACTACAAAAGGTGTAGAGTCAAGGTCAAATTCTAGGTCAAAGGTCACCCAAATGGTCCAAAATGTGTATTTGATGGAATGAAGCTGTTAATGTGGGTTCTTCCACATGTTGGGCTCAGGTTCTCTCCTCAGAACACATCTACTGACCACAAACAACTGACGTTCAATAAGACACATTAAACACAACTATTTACTCATGTATTCTCCATATGGACGTGTCAAAAAGAACAAACGGTAGTTTCACATGACTTTGACATTTACATGAATATGTCCTGGGGTGACACGGTGGTGCAGTGGATGGACCTGGTGCCTCACAGACAGGAGGTCCTGGGTTCAATTCCAGCACCAGTCCATGGGGGTGGAACCTCTCTGTGTGGAGTTTGCATGTTCTCCCCATGTCTGTGTGGGTTCTCTCTGGTACTCTGGCTCCTCCCACCATCCAAAGACCCTGCCTTCGCCCATAAGTAGCTGGGATAGGCTCCAAGTGACCCCTGTGACCCTAGTGAGGTTAAAGCAGGTTCAGGTAATGAATGAATGAATGAATGAAGTGCTAGTGTTTCCTGCCACACTAATGGTGGTAAATTCAAATGGAATGTACATGTTGTAATATTTAGTCTGTAATGTGTCTTTAAAGGCCCAAAGGCCTTGGGGGATCCCACCAGGAAACCAGAAGAAGGAGAACTGAGGATATATTTGATAAAATGTCGGAATGTATGATTTAAAAAAAAAAAACTAGTCATTTTGGTGACCTTTAACCTCCAACATGAGCTTGACATTAGACTTCTCATAGTACAAAGTACTCTTACCATACAATATGGCACTGACAGATCATTAAATGGCCCATATGAACATATTTATACATTGCACTGGACAAAAGAGTGGAGAAGCTGTGAAAGTTGCGAAAAATGTGGATTTTCAGAGTTAAAAAAGTAACTTTCAGGGTGGGGGTGGGGGGGTTTGGACGAAAATTTCCAAAAAAGTACACAGGAGTGCTTAGAACGCAGGTGTCAAACGTGTGGCCTGGGGGCCAAAACCAGCCCACCAAAGTGTCCAATCCGGCCTGTGGGATGAATTCATGAAATGCAGAAATGACACTGAAGATATGAACAATCAAGGATGTTAAAATCATTTTAGGTCATTTCAATCTAAAGTGGGTCAGACCAGTAAAATACTATCATAATAACTTATAAATAATGAAAAAAGCTAACTTTTCTCTTTGTTTTAGTTTTAAAAAAGTAAAATTACACAAAAATGTTTACATTTACAGACTAGCCTTTTATAAAAAAAAAAAAAAAAAAGTGAATAACCTGAACAAATATGAACAACCTGAAATATCTTAAGAGGAGTAAGTGGAATTTGACCAATATTCTGCCTCTGACTAAATGTTTTGTGTATTTGTAGATCCACTGTGATCTATAAGTTGTGATTCACATGTGTAACTTATAACTATGTCTTTTTTTTTTTGTCATTTTTGCCATTTGTAAATAAAACTATGTCTGGTCATTAAAAAAAATGTGTTTCAATTCAGTTCACACAAAAAAGTAAAAAGCGTTGTGCAAGAATCCCAACTGAAAAAAATAGCCCAATAATTAAAAATATCCATAACTTTTTGTTTGTAGTATATGTTAAAATGTGAGAAAACATCAAATTAGCAGCATTTAATGTTTTTATTTCAAGTTTTCACACAGTATATCAGTAAATACATGTTTCTTTGCTTCAAACATTAAGCACATGGTGTCCAGCTTGGTGGACATTTTTGCAACTCCATGAAAAATAGCTTCATTAAATAAATAAATAAATAAATAAATACACAAACAAACAAACAAACAAACAAACAAATAGCATTGTTTTTTAATGCCCAAAGAGGAATAAAGAAAAAAATCTTGATTAATGTTCTCATAATTCATGCATGAAAGGGTTAAGGTGAGTCTGTAACATTACACTGTCTTTTTCCTGCAGATCCACTTAAAAGTCCATCTGCGTTCGTCTGTACGTGACCCTGACGGGCCCAGACACATTTCCCAGCAGCCCTCTCATTTCGCTGCCCTGTTGAAAATAAGCCCTACTTGGAAACGGTTCTGGTGACCTTGCAATCCTGGAGGCCTGTCAATCTCACCGCTTTTCAAATTTGCACTAAAGCTCCCGAAATCTGTCCAAATAGGCACAACATCTGGACGAGGAGATCCTCCTGCGCGGGGCACGGGAGGGGAATCAGCCAATGGGACGGCACCAGGACAGAGGCCAGATTTAACAGAGTCACAGCAAGTTCAAGAGTTACAAAAGTGCAGAGATAGAGAAAGGAGAAATAAGGCTGTCGTTCAGGTTATTTATGTTTATTTGACTCAACATGCATTAAGGGAGAAGCCTGGAAACGCAAAATAAGAGACAGTAAAAGGTCAGTTAATGTAAAAAGCAAAGTAAGACAAAAATAATAACAACGACAATGAAGAAGAAGAAGAAACATGAAATAACCCTCTGGTATCCCGTCCACCAAGGCCCTTACTAAGCTCCAAGTGGGCCTTTTTGGTACACCTGTGAAATAATGTCAAAAAAAATTTTCATACAATTTTTAAAAAAATTATTTTACACGTTTTTCTATTTAATCAACTTGAGCCATAAATAAAAATACCAAATACTCAATAATTGTCACATTTTTTAACCCTTTAAATGCTGTGTTTGTAATGTAAACAAACCACTTTTTTTGGGGGGGGGGGGGGGGGTGAAAAAAAAATATATTTTTTTTCAATATACTACATAAAAAGTGGATCACATATTATTTGATTTTTTCATCCTGGCATATGTCAGTGATTAACTCCAACATTGGTTAATTTGCATTATTATTTTTGGCGCTAGGTCAAATGTTCAAAAATACTAGCATCTGTCACCAAGTGTGTGAAAAATGCACACCTATAAATCAAACTATTAAATATTATATATTGATTTATCTTTCTGCTCTAATTGATTTCATTTTTGTAAATCAAGGTCAGCCCTAATCATACATATTAAATAATCATTCATTTTAGATTTTTTTTTTAACCCTTTAAATGATCTCTTTTCATCATGATGTCACTACATTTTTTGATGCAAAAAACACAAAATATGTTTTTTTTTCAAAATACTACATAAAAATTGGATTACATATTATTTGATTTTTGCAGCCTGGCATACGTCAATGATTAACAGCAACATTAACAACGTTAATAAATTGATTTAGACCCTCACCTCTCAAATGAAGCCCAGATCTCAGTAAAAGCAGGATTTATGCCTTAATGGCTTTTGGATCAAAAACAGTGGTTATCATGGAAGAAATAGTGCGTTTTAGGCACATTTTGGAGACAGATGCTCGTCTTGTAATTTTCTTTTGTTTACAATGTGCAAATTTTAGTTGGTGGCCAGAATTTTAAAGATCATGCACAAATGGACAACTTTTTAATTCTAACCTTATTTAAATTGTGAAAAATAATATGAAGTTTTTTAACAGGAAGTGCAAAGTGTGCCTAAAAAGCACACCTGGATACCAGAGGGTTAATGAGAAACTTCACCAAAAGCATAAGAAACTTAATGGAAACAATGAGAAACCTTTTAAAAATATTGACAAGCTTTATTGAAATAATGGAAAATTATCAAAATAACGACACATTATCATAAAATGACCCAAAAAACCCCAAACTTTTGACACTATTTAAATATAAAGGTGTCCCTATAACATTAATGTTTTGAGAAAAAGTTTCATTATTTTTTGTAAAAACTGCATCAAAATGTTTAGATACTGACTCATCTTTTATTTTGAATAAAGTATTTTATTATTTTTCAGATACTGAGTTAAAATTGTGGGATAGACTCATCAGCAGAGTTTTTTTTTAATCATATTTAAAAATTAAGCCTTCCTTTGATGCAGTATTTCATCAGTTTTAGACACAATCTTTGTTTCATTTGGATTAAATTTCAACATCTTGAAATATTGAGTTGTTATTTTATTTTGATAGAAGCCTGTAAATGCAAAATAAAAGACAGTAAAAGGTCATTTAATGTAAAAAGCAAAATAAGACAAAAATAATAATGACAATAAAGAAGAAGAAATATTAAATAATGAGAAACTTCATCAAAAGCAAAAGAAACTTAATGGAAACAATGAGAAAACTTTTTAAAATATTGACAAACTTAACTGAAATAATGGAAAATTTCAAAAATAACGACGCATTATTATAAAATGACCTAAAAAAAAACCCCCAAACTTTTGACACTATTTAAATATAAAGGTGTCCCAATAACATTAATGTTTTGAGAAAAAGTTTCATTATTTTTGTAAAAACTGCATCAAAATGTTTAGATACTGACTCATCTGTTATTTTGAATAAAGTATTTTATTATTTTTCAGATATTGAGTTAAAATTGTGGGATAGACTCATCAGCAGAGTTTAAAAAAAAAATCATATTTAGAAATTAAACCTTCCTTTGATGCAGTATTTCATTAGTTTTAGACACACTTTATTTCATTTTGATTAAATTTCAACATCTTGAAATATTGAGTCGTTATTTTACTTTGATAGAACGTGTCATTTTCAGAAGATGAGTGAATATTTTCATTTCATTGTTTCAGAAGATTTCATTCTGAGATCCAGGTGATGATTTTCATAAAGTTATTTGTCTTTTATTTTATTAAATCACGTCATTATTCTCAGATACTTGAAATACTTAAAGATACTGGGTGAATACTGTTAAAATATTTAAGAGTCTAACTGAATACTTTACTAGGCGAATACTTTTAGGTACTGGGTAAATACCTGGAGATACTTCAAAACACTGGATGAATACTTTGAAATAGTGGGTGAATACTTTAAAAGACTAGGTGAATACTTTGAGATACTAGTGAGTACTTTAATGAAGTATTTCATTACTCTGACATATTGGTGAATATTCTGAAATATTGGTGGATACTAGATGAATATTTATATACGTATTTCATTATTCTGATATAGTGGTGAGTACTTAGTATTTCATTACATTCATTTCAATACTCTGATACTGTGTGAGTACTTGGCGGGTACTGTGTGAGTACTATGTGTGTACTATGTGTGTATTGTGTGTACTATCTGTGTACTGCGTGAGCACTGTGTGTGTACTGTGAGTACTATGTGTGTACTGTGAGTACTGTGTGTGTACTGTGAGTACTATGTGTGTACTGTGCGAGTACTACGTGTGTACTGTCTGTACTGTGAGTACTATGTGTGTACTGTGTGAGTACTACGTGTGTACTGTCTGTACTGTGAGTACTATGTGTGTACTGTGTGAGTACTGTGTGTACTGTGAGTACTATGTGACTACTCTGTGTGTACTATATATGTACTGTGTGTGTACTGTGTGAGTACTATGTGTGTACGATGTATGTACTGTATATGTACTATGTGTGTACTGTGTGAGTACTGTGTGTGTACTGTGAGTACTATGTGACTACTCTGTGTGTACGATGAGTACTCTGTGTGTACTGTGTGTGCTATGTGTGGACTATGAGTACTATGTGTGTACTCTGTGTGTACTGTATAAGTACTATGTGTGTACTGGGTGTGTACTCTGTGAGTACTATGTGTGTACTGTGTGTGTACTGTGTGTACTGTGTTTGTACTGTATAAGTACTCTGTGTGTACTCTGTGTGTACTATGTGTACGGTGTGTGTATTCTGTGAGTACTATGTGTGTACTGTGTATGTACTGTGTGTGTACTCTGCATGTACTGTGTGTGTACTCTGCATGTACTGTGTGTGTACTATGTGTGTACTGTGTGTACTATGTGTGGACTTATAAATACTCTGTGTGTACTGTGTGTACTTATAAATACTCTGTGTACTGTGTGTGTACTGTGTTTATTTATAAATACTCTGTGTGTACTGTGTGTGTACTATGTGTGTACTTATAAATACTCTGTGTGTACTGTGTGTACTTATAAATACTCTGTGTACTGTGTGTGTACTGTGTGTACTTATAAATACTCTGTGTACTGTGTGTGTACTGTGTTTATTTATAAATACTCTGTGTGTACTGTGTGTGTACTATGTGTGTACTTATAAATACTCTGTGTGTACTGTGTGTACTTATAAATACTCTGTGTACTGTGTGTGTACTGTGTGTACTTATAAATACTCTGTGTGTACTGTGTGTACTTATAAATACTCTGTGTGTACTGTGTGTGTACTGTGTGTACTTATAAATACTCTGTGTGTACTGTGTGTACTCTGTGTGTGTACTATGACATCATGTCCATCCCTCTGCTCCTCCTCCCTGGTCCTGCTCCTCCTCCCTGGTCCTGGTCCTGGTCCTGGTCCTGGTCCTCCTCCCTGGTCCTGGTCCTGGTCCTCCTCCCTGGTCCTGGTTCCTGCTCCTCCTCCCTGGTCCTGGTCCTCCTCCCTGGTCCTGGTTCCTGCTCCTCCTCCCTGGTCCTGGTCCTGGTCCTCCTCCCTGGTCCTGGTCCTGGTCCTGGTCCTCCTCCCTGGTCCTGGTCCTGGTCCTGGTCCTCCTCCCTGGTCCTGGTCCTGGTCCTCCTCCCTGGTCCTGGTCCTGGTTCCTGCTCCTCCTCCCTGGTCCTGGTCCTGGTCCTCCTCCCTGGTCCTGGTTCCTGCTCCTCCTCCCTGGTCCTGGTCCTGGTCCTGGTCCTCCTCCCTGGTCCTGGTCCTGGTTCCTGCTCCTCCTCCCTGGTCCTGGTTCCTGCTCCTCCTCCCTGGTCCTGGTCCTCCTCCCTGGTCCTGGTCCTGGTTCCTGGTCCTCCTCCCCTCCACACTCCAGGCTCCTGTCCGTGTGTCCGTGTCTCTTCTTAGGGCTTTTATTTTGTCGTCTGCCTCTGATCCGGAAGTCCAGATCCAGATCCTGGTCCCGGTCCGGGTCTCCGGCTCCGTGCTCGGCTCTCCCCCGCTCCGCCTCGGAGGAGCATTCCGCCTCCCTCCTCCCGCCTCCCGGACCCGGAGCTCCAGCGTCAGTCGGAGGATGACAGGCGGAGCAGGAGCAGCTCCTCACCGGGAAACAGCTCCCCTGCGCCGGGCTGACTGAACGAGGCCAAACGCGGTGGTGGGTCGTGTCGGTCCGGACCGGAATGGGACGGAACCCCTCTGAGATCCGCCTTTAACCCAGTCTTCTCCTGCAGGCCACCGGCGGAATGCAAATTTAGAGACCAGATCTGGACCGAGTCCCAGTGAAAATGGGCTTCCTGCACCAGCTGCACCTCCTGCTGTGGAAGAACGTCTCCCTGAAGCGCAGAGGACCGGTGAGTCCGGGGCCGGGATCCGGGGGCAGACCCACCGGAACCCGGGGTTCGGGGCGGCGGTTCGGGCTGCTGCATTCCCGCTGCAGCCGCTCCGTGTCGGGGCTAATTCCGGCGGCACCTGCGTGTCCGCGGATGTTAGCGTCAGACGCGGACACCGGACCGCAGTGGGCTCCGGGAGGGGGGGCAGGGGACCGGGTCTGAGGCGGATCCGGGGTCTGCACCGGCCCGAACCCACAAACAGGTGTTTAGTGGTAAACAACAGTTCAACTCCAGTGTGTGTGTGTGTGTGTGTGTGTGTGTGTGGCCTCATGCTAACCAAGTTTTACATGAGGATGATGAAGGTGTTTAGTGTCTGGAGGATGAAGATCACATCCATCATCATCATCATCATCATCATCATCAGGATGAATTGACTCAAATGCACAATAACATCATATCTATAATATTTATGGACATTTCTAGTGCTCACTTCTGTTCTACAGTCTTATTCCACCTCTAGTTTGGTTGTTTTTGTTTAAAATGATCAAACATATTTATTTCTCCTTTTATTTTCTTCACATACAACATCAGACACCAGTTGTTTACAGGTTTACTCATCACATTTTGCATCATCACCTTATTAAAATAATGGCCTTAGTAATAATTTTTAGGTTTTTCTAAAAAAAAATAAAAAAAAAATCTCCTATACTCTTTTATTGAAAACCTTGGGCCATTATTTTCAGAAGGTGATGATATTTAGGCTCCTCCTTTATTTAACCATGCACCAAGGTTTTGGAATATTAAAATATGAAATGAGTGACTGTTTTATAGGAACATTAGACAGAAATAAATGAAATGTCAGAACGAGAGCAGGCGATGAATCTGCATGTACTCAGATGTAATTTTTTTTATCAATTTTTCTCTTTCTATTTTATTCTATTTTTCCTTCCACTGTCACCAAGTGTTTGCTCTTGGAGGATTCTGCTGGCTTCTGTAAATGTGTTTACTCTTCACATTTTGCTCATAAATGTGCATTTTACCATCATCACCTTATTAAAATAATGGCCTTAGTCATAATTTTTCAGTTTTTCTAAAAAACAAAAAAAAATCTCCTTTACTCATTTATTGAAAACCTGGGGCTGTTATTTTCAGAAGGTGATGATATTTAGGCTCCTCCTTTATTTAACCATGCACCAAGGTTCCTGTTTTACAGAAACATTAGACAGACATAAGACTGAAATATCAGAACTAGAGCGGGCGATGAATCTGCATGTGCTCAGATGTATTTTTTTTTTTTTTTATCCACTTTTCTATTTCTGTTTTATTCTATTTTATTCTATTTTTCCTTCCACTGTCACCAAGTGTTTGCTCCAGGAGGATTCTGTTGGTTTTAGTCTAGTTTTTGACCAGCTCTAAATGTAAAGTGTCATGAGATAACTTTTGTTATGATGTGCTGCTAAATAAATAGAATTAGATTGATTGAGTTATTCTTAGGGATGCATGGGGATGTAACGATATGAAAATTTTGTATCATGGTTATTGTGACTAAAATTATCACGGTTATCATTATTATTATGGTGTTGTTGAAATGTGCTCAAAATGTTCACAAAGTACTAATGCACACACTGAAATCATTTAACCACGTTGTATTTTGAAAAAAAACAAAAAAAACAAAAGACAAAAAGACTAATAAAATAATAGGCACAATGTACTTTCTGTTGGCAGAAACATTCAAATATTAATATCAGCTAAAATTTCCCTAGGGGGTCAAATGAGTGGCCATTTTTGTCAAAAAAAAAAAAAAAAAGTTGTAAGAAATGCATAGAACTGTGTTGAAATAATGCTAATCCATTTGTGCACAGACTACTGATATTATTTGACAGTGGAAGCTCTATTTTCATAAATACTGGATTTTGAATAGCACGTGTATGTGAAAACTTTTGCTGGTGGACGGACATGACATTACCCATGATGCTCTGGTCAGTATCAGTACATTATCAGTAATAAACTTATAGACTTACTATTGCTAATTCTCCTCTTATTCATAATGTTAGTATTGTGGATCTAAAACAATAACAGTTGACACAAAAATACAAAATGTGTCAGTGGACGGATGTGACATGGTTGTTGTGGATCCCATCATACTGATGCTCTGCAGACATGTCAGCGTTTACACTAATGATCCCTGTGCAAAAACTAGGATCACAATTATTTATTGTATAGTTTATCATCAGACTAAAGAGGAAATAACAATATAGAATTGTTATTTCTTTATAAAAATGCTTATTATTAGAAAACTGTTGATTTAAAAAGTGACATGTGACATTCTTCATGTATGTATTGGCGTAACATAAGCAGGATGGATCAGCACCATACTCCAGATTGAACCTGTAAAAATAAAACATGTGATTTGTAGGAGAGAATCTGGTAAGAAAAACTGGGGAATCTAAAAGAATAGAATATTTGTTTTTCAAGTAGATTCAGTTTAAATCTAACTTGGCCATTTGTGACATGAAAATATAGCATTAATTGTGATGAAATTGGACATTTTTGAGCTGAAAACATAGTTCAAATGAGCATCAACATGTTGAACAGAACTGAAATCCTGTAAATTTGCATAAGTTGCATTTACCAACACAAAGTTCCTTTGGGGATTCACTTAGATTGATTTCTTATGCACAAAGACACAAATAAGAGCTCTAAGCAAATTTTAGACGACATGTAAACATCAAACGTACAAATGTGCATTAAAGATGGCACCTGACAGCCATTGTTTGACCATTTTCCATATGAAGTTTCAGTTTTAGTTTCTTTTTCATAGATAAATAGATAGTCTCTCTCTCTCTCTCTCTCTCTCTCTTTCTTTCTTTGTCTTTCAATGTGCAGTAATCAAACATGGTTATCATGATAATTACAATTTAAACAGTAATACTAACTGTCAGGAATTTTACCGTGGTTTATCGTTATACCGGTAATCATTACATCCCTAAGGATCCACCAATATATATCAGCCAATATCAGTATCAGTGTAAGATGTCTTCATCAGTATCAGTGTCGTGCTATATTTTCATATTTTTTTCTGTTTGCGTCTGTTTATTTAGAGCAGGGGTGTCAAACTCATTTTAGTTCAGGGGCCACATTCAGTTAAATTTGATCTGCAGTGGGCCGAACCAGTAAAATAATAACATAATAATATATAAATAATGTCAAGTCTAAACTTTTCTCTGTGTTTTCAGTGAAAAAAGTAAAATTTCATTATGAAAATTATTACATCTACAAACTATCCTTTCAAACAATGTGAATAACATGAACAAACAAAAAAAAAAGTGTAATTTTAACACTATTATGCTTTAGTTTATCATTTCCACATGCACAGTATAACGTACAGATCACAGTGGATCTACAAATACACAAAACATTTAATAACAGACAGAATATTGTTAAAATTGTACTTACTTCTCTTCAGACATTTCAGGTTGTTCATATTTGTTCAGGTTATTCAGATTTTTTGCAAAATTATACTTTGTTTTAGTGAAAATACATGAAACATTTACATTTACATAGAGAAAAATTTGGAGTTGTGAGTATTTATAGGTTATTATGAGATTGAATTGGTCTGAATGTGGAACCTGAACTAAAAGGATTGTTCATATCTTAGTGTAATTTTTGCATTTCACAAATTCATCCCAAGGGCCAGACCGGACCCTTTGGCGGGCCAGATTTGGCCCCCGGGCCACATGTTTGACACCTGTGATTTAGATTAACGCTTTGATAGAGTTCGTCATTATTCTGAGATTTCAGAGGTTTTATCATATATTATCTGTCGCATGTATGGACGTTTGTAGTGTACTTATTCCACCTTTATCTTTGTAGTTTTTGTAGGTTTGAAATGAAAATATAAATATATGTATTTTTCTTTTTTCTATAGACACCACCAGTTGAAGCAGTGTTAATTTTCTAGAGTTGATGAGTGTTGATTTGAACTCTGAGGGTGTTCCAATTGTTATTTAAAACTTGCGAGTTCAGTTGGTTTTATGGATATATGGAAAATTCTGGAGTTCAGTTCTGAGCTAAAGTCTTATTCCACCTCTAGGTTTGTTGTTTTTGGGTTGAAATGAACATATATTTGTATTTATCTTTTTTTTTTTTTTTTCTATTTTTATCAGATCCAACACCAGACACCAGTTGGTTTGCAGGTTTACTCAGTAGATATACGACACATGGGTCACGTTTTACATTTATCGGTGCATTTGACCATATTTACTTTTTTTTTTTTTTTTAACATGCGCCAAGGTTTTGGAATATGTTTGGTCATTATTAGAATTTGTTGTGATTTTTGCACAATACTGAATGTGTAACTCCTGTAGTACGTTTTGTCCAAGTGATAATATTTGATGGATTATTCCAGGAATTTGGATGATTTGATTTGACTTTTTTTGAGATTTGCATTTCAGAAGCTGATCTGTTTCTGTAGATGTGTGTTTAAAGGTGGATTTTCATAAACTAATATAACCGGTGACAGGCTCCGCTTTGAACAACACTAGATGTATTCAAATGTGGAATGAGTGCATATGAATGTCCTGACTGTTTTATAGGAACATTAGACAGAAATAGGACTAAAATATCATAGAGTGTAGGTCAGAACTAGAGCAGGCGATGAATCTGCATGTACTCCCATTATTTGTATTTTTATCAGTGTTTTTATTCCTATTTTAATTTATTTTTGTTTATTCTAAGTAGGGGTGTAAGAAAATATCAGTCCTGTTTTATATATATATATATATATATCGCAAATTTTCATTTCACAATACTGTATCGATATTAAAAAGTACTGTATCGATATTTTTTAGGTATTTATTCAAATGCAGATATTGTAGAGGTTCATTTTGTTTTTTGTTTTTCTTTTTTGTTTATATTTTATTTATTATTATTATTTAACACTCTTTTATTAAATAATGTTTGTTCCTTTGTTGGGATTGCACAAAAATAATGTTCTGATGTTAGTTCTGAACTAATAGAACATGAACATTTGGACAGGATCTTAAACTGTAATGTCTGTAAAACAGAATTTCAGTTTGAACACAGGAACATTTTGTGATAGAACATTAGATCCTGTTGTGATCAAATAAAATGTGTTTAGTATTTGTGCAGATTTCTGGTGTGATTCAGTTCTTCCAGGTCTGTCTTGGCGGAGGTCTGTGCTCTCCGAGTGCTTTTCTAGCTTTTCTGTTTGTTAGCAAGATAACTCAAAAAGTTATGGACGGCTCTCCAAGTGCATTTCTAGTTATCAGTGTTTTTATTCCTGTTTCAAATTACCTTTGTTTATGCTTAAGAATGCACCAATATATCGGCCAATATCAGTATCCGTGTAAAACGTCTTCATCAATATCAGTGCCGTGTTATATTTAAGGTTTTTCATTCATTTTTATGTTTGCGTTTGTGTTTATTTAAGTGAATGTTTTAAGAAACTGGTGGATATTTTGACAGAGTATTTCATTATTCTGAGGTTTTATCATATATTTTCTGTAGCATGTATGGAAGTTTATAGTGGACTGCACTGTGTCAAAGTCTTATTCCACCTTTATCTTTGTTGTTTTTGCTGGATTGAAATAGTTTTGTGTTTTTTTTACTTTTGTTGCAAAGTTTTGGCAGGGTATCAGTGAGCAGGAGGGGTAAAGTACTGAGCTTTTTCACAATGTTGACACATTTTTCTTTTGTTTTTATCAGTTTTCAACTGTCTGGTTTCTTCATTCTTCATAATATGAGTAAAAATATACAGAGGGGAACGTGTGGGTTAGGAGAATGAAATGATACTTAATCAATAATCAATGACCTAACAGTTAGGGGTGTAAGAAAATATCAGTTCTGCAATATATCACAATATTTCATTTCACGATACTGTATCGATATTAAAAAGTACTGTATCGATATTTTTAGGTATTTATTCAAATGGAGATATTGTGGCAGTTCATTTTCGTTTTTCTTTATTATTGTTTAATACTGTTTTATTAAATAATGGTTATTTGAAGTATCCTAAAAGCACATTTTACTGTCTGAGAGGCAGATGGTAGTTCCTTTGGTGGGACAAAAATAATGTTCTGATGTTAGTTCTGAACTAATAGAATATGAACATTTGAACAGGATCTTAAACTGTAATGTCTGTAAAACAGAATTTAAGATTGAACACAGGAACATTTTGTGATATAGCATTAGATTCTGTTGTAATCAAATAAAAATGTGTTTAGTATTTGTGCAGATTTCTGATGTAATTCAATTCTTCCAGGAAATAATCATCATAAAAAAGAAACAAACTAAAAATGGCCTTTTTAACAGTATCATGACATATCGTGATGTATCGTATTGTGATCCTAGTATTGTGATTTGTATCGTATCGCCAGATTCTTGCCAATACAAACCCCTAATTCAATGGGATGCACCAATATATCAGCCAATATCAGTATCGGTGTAAAACGTCTTCATCAGTGTCAGTGTCGTGTTATATTTAAGGGTTTTTCTTACATTTTTATGTTTGTGTTTATTTAGGTGAACGTTTTAAGATACTGGTGGATATTTTGACAGAGTATTTCATTTTTCTGAGGTTTTATCATATATTTTCTGTAGCATGTATGGAAGTTTATAGTGGACTGCACTGTGTCAAAGTCTTATTCCACCTTTATCTTTATTGTTTTTGCTGGATTGAAATAGTTTTGGATTTTTTTTCTTTTATTGCAAAGTTTTGGCAGGGTATCAGTGAGCAGGAGGGGTAAAGTACTGAGCTTTTTCACAATGTTGACACATTTGTTTTTATCAGTTTTCAACTGTCTGGTTTCTTCAGTCTTCATGATATGAGTAAAATTATACAGACAGGAACGTATGGGTTTGGAGAATGAAACGATACTTAATCAATAATCAATGACCTAACAGTTAGGGGTGTGAGAAAATATTGGTTCTGCAATATATCAGGATATTTCATTTCACAATACTGTATCGATATTAAAAAGTACTGCATCGATATTTTTAGGTATTTATTCAAATGCAGATATTGTGGAGGTTCATTTTCGTTTTTCTTTTTTTTTTGTATTTTATTTATTAAAACTTTACCAATATTTACTAAATTTCCAAAAAAATAGAAGTGCGTAATGTCGGTTTTACTATTAAATCACAAATGCGATGATTTGTTTATTTATTATTGCAAGATGACATGAGAAGTCATTCCATAAACATGGTGACGAACATAAATATGGTGTTGATTTACAGATATATTCATTATTATTATATATTACCCCTCTATCTCATACAAAAGTAAAAAATGATTGGGTTTCCTGGTGTGTCCACACATACCACACCATGTTTCTTTTAAAACTCTTCTTCTTTGCTTGTTGTAACGTCCGTCAACATTAATTTTTTTTTTTTCATTCAGGTGACTCTAGTAGCGCAAAAAGGTCTTTCCATTACAGTTTTATGTGATAGACCATTTGTGCTATGCCTGAAAAACCACCTCTTGCAGCGCAAAAACTTTTAATTGAAAAATGAGACTTTTGGCGAAATTGTCATTTTTCCATCTGGTAAATTTTTATGTGCAACTTATATTTGCACAATTTGAGGGTCAATGGAAGAGCGACTAGTGAGTGAGTGAGTCCTTTGGTTTTGCTGTAAATGAGTCAAAGGTTCAGATGTAATTCTATTGTAAATGAATGCGGGTCATTTTGACCCCCTATGGGAGCCTGGGGTAGTAATACAAAATAAAATTTTATAAAATTTCTAAAAAGTTAAAAATCTAAATGTCATTATATCAATAACATGTTTTTTGAATATGAAATAATAAGAATGTTTATCCTCCTTAGACCCAGGAAAGTAAATGCTTTGGCTTGTGTCTCGATTGGAAAAAGCATAATGCAGCAGTTTTTCAGATACAATTTTTATTTTTATTTTATTTTTTTATGGAATATCCTTTGCAGTGGACAGGATTTTTTTCTAAGTAAAGCTGTGAAACTCTTGTCCCTTACATGTAACTAGGGCTGTGTATTGGCAAGAATCTGGTGATACAATACAAATCACGATACTAGGATCATGATACGATATATCACGATATATCATGATACTGTTAAAAAGGCAATTTTTTGTTTTTGTTTTTTTTTTTTTTAATATTATTTCCTGGAAAAAGTGAGTTACACCAAAAATCTGCACAAATACTAAACATATTCTTATTTGATCACAACAGAATCTAATGCTATATCACAAAATGTTCCTGTGTTCAAACTTAAATGATGTTTTACAGACATTACAGTTTAAGATCCTGTTCAAATGTTCATATTCTATTTGTTCAGAACTAACATCAGAGCATTATTTTAGTTCAATCCCACCGAAGGAACTACCATCTGCCTCTCAGACAGTAAAAAGTGCTTTTAAGATCCTTCAAATAACCATTATTTAATAAAACAGTGTTAAATAATAATAAATAAGATATAAACAATAGAGAAAAACCAAAAAACAAAAATTGACCTCCGCCACATCTGCATTTGCATTCAATACCTAAAAATATCGATGCAGTACTTTTTAATATTGATACAGTATTGTGAAATGAAATATCGCGATATATTGCAGAACCGATATTTTCTAACACCCCTACATATAACCGGGTCATTTTTAACCCACTTCTGCATCTAAGGGTTAAATGATAGTGATCAGTCACATGTGTCCGTCGTGTCAGTGGTTCAGACAGATAAATATGCTGACAGATGTTCACATGTCGTCTCCACATCCTACACCGTGACCTCCAGCAGCTCGCCTTCTAAGTTTGCGTAAAGCGACGCCCTTAATCCTTACCCGATCTATTATTAGCCATCAGAAATCCTAATGGCTGTCAGCTGCTGTATCTGACTGATGGATGCTGCTTTCATAAGCCGCTGCTGCATCTGTCCTGAGGCGGCCTGGGCTTGTTTTTTTATTTTTTTTATTTTTTTACCACGGTGCAATGCTTTTGCCGGTGTCCTGACGAAGCTAGTTGTCGGTGTTTGTGTGCGTTTTTAGGAGCAGCTATTTTTAGTCTATTCTACCTTCAGACTTCAGGCTCAGAAGAGGCACAAGCGACGTGTCGGAGTGTCTCAGGATTAAGAATAGTAACAGCTGCGTCATTGGGGGTCTATAGATTTGGAATGGCAGCGTCCTGGTTCGGCCCGTGAATAAAGCTGACCGCAGATTGATGGTCGGAGCAGAAACGGAGCAGTCAGCACTTTGTCAGGACAGATCCAATCCCACATGTTGGCCCTTATCGACAGGAAGCAGCTCCTGTTTTAATTAGAGGAACATCAGTTGATTAAAGTATATGAAGAGTTGCTAAAAATAAAAAACATGGGGTTTCTATAAAAAGGAATATGTGCACACTAATGAAAAACACAGCAGGTTTAGTAGTAGGTACGTCAGGAGAAACTGTTGAAAATAGGTCTGAGGATGCATCTAAAACAGGGATGGAACGCTTATTTTAGTTCAGTGGCCCCATTCAGCCCAATGTGACCAGTAAAATAGTAACATAAGAACCTATAAATAATGACAACTCCAAACTTTTCTGCTTTAGAGGGAAAAAATTAACGGTACATGATGAAAATGTTTACATCTACAAACTATCCTGGAAAAAAATGTGAATAAAAAACTATTATATATTATATATTATTATATAACTAATAACAATAAAGAAACTATTTGTATTATTTATTATTAGAGCATTATTTATAGGTTATTATGGCTATTATAAGAAAAATAAGTGCAATTTTAACAATATTCTGCCTCAGTTTATCATTTACCCATGTAAATTACAAATGTATTTCTTGTCATAATAACCTATAAATAATACCCCAATAATAAATAATACACATTCTTTTTGTTTTAGTATGAAAAAAGTGAAGTTGTATTATAAAAATGTGAATAACCCAAAAAACCATGAACAACCTGAAATGTCTTTAATAAAATAGGTGCAATTTTAACAATATTCTGCCTCAGTTGATCATTTACACATTAAAGTTGAGGGTTATTATAACAAAAACAGAGAAAACTTGAGAAAAAAACGACTTTTAAAAATAAATAAATAAATAAATAAATATGTCATTAACTGAACATAAAACAAGTGTTTCCATCCACTGTCATTGAGCCAACTCCATGGGTTTTACTGTTGAATCAATGTTGTAGAAGATGACGGTGTTTCCACGGTAACTACGGAGCCTCTGAACGTCCAAATGGGTCATATCTGATGACCATGAAAAGATGAATAACTGTATTTTACACCAATTATTTACATGTATTGATAGGATTAGTGGATCAACAGGTATTAAACATCTTAGATCAGTAAATTGTTTTGGTTGCTGGTGGATATTTGGGTCTTTATGGGTTAGAATAAGTTAATGTTAACAGATATTTATGGTTGTAATAATAGTTATAAATAAAACTAATAGTATTTTGAGATTTGAGCAGTGATCTTTTAATGAAAATACAAACCTGAGCACCAGTGAAAAGCTTGTCATTTACTAATATTAGATAATAATAGGTAAATAATCATAACAATAATAGATACAGTTTGGATGTCACTGTATGAAACTATCCTCACAGGTTGGACATTCAACCAATAAGAACAGCCTGGGTTTATGAGACATTTACAGGTAATTACTGTCACTTTATCCTGTTAATCATTACCGTATTCATTACATTAGGACGGGAATTGCTACGATGTATTTCCTGGTGCTGGATTTTTCTTACTGGAAGTTCCTCACTGCTGGTTGTTTGCACAGCTGCAGCGAGATGAACCGATAAGAACAACATAGAAGATACGTAACAGGGATCCACATGCACATTATAACCCATACAATGAAAACAGAGCTTAAAGAAGAAAGCCTTCAGCAAACAACACAACACCTGTGGGAAAAACAAATGTGTTTCCAGTAAAAATCCTTACCTCTCCATCGCTAGCTACCGTTAGCTTAGAAATGTAGTTGTAGTCAATGTTTAACTCCACGTAAACGCTCATAAATCCGACACATTGAACCTTTAAGTAACAGTTAAGTAATTTTTCCAACTCAAATGGCGTCCATGTTTGTTTCTTGCATCATATTTTAAATCATGGAACATTGTAGCGTTCTCATTGGTCTACACAAGCAGACACATGATTCTTTTTTAGATTTTTTATTTTGTATATATTTAAAAAAAAAATCAGTTTTTACTCTATTTATACTCCAACAAATGAAAATGCAACTGAAAACAGCTGGATTGCACCTGTTGTGACAGTGAATGCAACACTTAGTATTTCGTAATGGTACTTGTTCTCAAGGCTCACTGTATTGTCATTACATGTAGTATATACATGAAACGAAATCAGCACTCAGGACCAGCAAAGTACACCATAAAAATTCTATAAAATGAATCCTATATTAAAAATAATAACAGTAAAACCTGAGAATAACAGTAAAACCCAATAATACATAATGAACTACTGTTGGATCTGGTTAGTGCTAGCTTATTTTTTATTTTTTTGTAGTGGTCTGTTATTTTATTAAATTATTCATGAAATAAGCAGGTTTCAGACTGTTAGTTTGTTTTAGATATTTGTCCATTTAAGTGCTTGTTTGAGATGTGTTCTGCTTCCTAAAAAACTGGTTTTATTGAGCTTTTAGCTGATGTTCTATGGCTATACTGCTACAAGCATCATTTAGCGCTACCATGGCAACACAGACAGAACAACGGCCAGGCTTAAAAGGCTACGAACACCGTGTTTTTTTGTAGTTGTGATGAGTTGTTTGATGCCAGTTCATGCAGAAAACTGGAGAATTTCAAAGAGTTCACATACGTTTTCTTGCCACTTTTGCATTTTTCTATCACATCTGCTCAGTGTTAGCTTAGCGCTGCAAAGTTTGTCTGGTTGGTTTGTTGTTTTATTAAATTATTCATGACGTACACTGATTTCAGACTGTCAGTTTGGTTTCGATATTTGTTGTTTGGATTGTGTTTTGTTTTTATATTGAGCTTTTAGCTGAGGTTCTTCTGTTTACGTGGATGTATCGAGTGTGTATACTGCTGCAAGCATCATGTAGTGTTACCATGGCAACACAGATGGAAGTGGGTATAAGAGGTGAACATTGTGTACTTGTGAGTTTGATGCCATTTCATGGAAAAAATAGAAAATTCCAAAGGGTTCCTGTACATTTTCTTGCTGCTTTTGCAGAAACAGTGATCAAATAGAACTAGCATTTTCTATCAGATCTGCTCAGTGTTAGCTTAGCGCTGCAAAGTTTTTGTCATTGGTTTGTTGTTTTATTAAATTATTCACGACATACACTGGTTTCAGACTGTTTGCTTAGTTTAGATATTTGTTGTTTGGATTGTGTTTTGTTTTTATATTGAGCTTTTAGCTAATGTTATTCTGTTTACATAGATGTATCGAATGTGTATACTGCTGCAAGCATCATGTAGTGTTACCATGGCAACACAGACGGAAGTGGTTATACAAGGTGAACTTTGTGTTTGTCTGTACTTGTGACTTCAATGCCAATTCATGGAAAAAAAAGAAAATTCCAAAGGGTTCCTGTACATTTTCTTGTGACTTTTGCTAACAGTGATTGAGTAGAACTAGCATTTTCTGTCAGATCTGCTCAGTGTTAGCTTAGCGCAGCAAAGTTTGTCTTGTTGGTTCGTTGTTTTATTAAATTATTCATGACATGCACTGGTTTCAGACTGTTATCTTGGTTTAGATTAAAAAAAAAAGATGGAAATTGGTTATATTGAGCTTTTAGCTGAGGTTCTTCTGTTTACGTGGCTGTATCGAATGTGTATACTGCTATAAGCATCGTGTAGTGTTACCATAGCAACACAGACGGAAGTGGGTGTAAGAGGTGAACTTTGTGTTTGTCTGTACTTGTGACTTCGAAGCCAATTCATGCAAAAAATAGAAAATTTCAAAGGGTTCCTGTACATTTTCTCGTCACTTTTGCCAACAGTGATCAAATAGTATCACTTTTTTTTTTCTCAGTGTTAGCTTAGCGCTGCAAAGTTTGTCTCGTTGGTTTGTTTTATTAAATTATTCATGACATATAGTGGTCTCAGACTTTTAGCTTGGTTTGGATAAAAAAAAAAAAAAAGATGAAAATTGGTTATAGTGAGCTTTTAGCTGAGGTTCTTCTGTTTATGTATTGAATGCGTATACTGCTATGAGCATCATGTAGCATTACCATGGCAACACAGACGTAAGTGGATATAAGAGGTGAACATTGTGTTTGTCTGTACTTGTGACTTCGAAGCCAATTCATGCAAAAAATAGAAAATTTCAAAGGGTTCCTGTACATTTTCTCGTCACTTTTGCCAACAGTGATCAAATAGTATCACTTTTTTTTTCTCAGTGTTAGCTTAGCGCTGCAAAGTTTGTCTCGTTGGTTTGTTTTATTAAATTATTCATGACATATAGTGGTCTCAGACTTTTAGCTTGGTTTGGATAAAAAAAAAAAAAAAGATGAAAATTGGTTATAGTGAGCTTTTAGCTGAGGTTCTTCTGTTTATGTATTGAATGCGTATACTGCTATGAGCATCATGTAGCATTACCATGGCAACACAGACGTAAGTGGATATAAGAGGTGAACATTGTGTTTGTCTGTACTTGTGACTTCGAAGCCAATTCATGCAAAAAATAGAAAATTTCAAAGGGTTCCTGTACATTTTCTCGTCACTTTTGCCAACAGTGATCAAATAGTATCACTTTTTTTTTCTCAGTGTTAGCTTAGCGCTGCAAAGTTTGTCTCGTTGGTTTGTTTTATTAAATTATTCATGACATACAGTGGTCTCAGACTTTTAGCTTGGTTTGGATAAAAAAAAAAAAAAGATGAAAATTGGTTATAGTGAGCTTTTAGCTGAGGTTCTTCTGTTTATGTATTGAATGCGTATACTGCTATGAGCATCATGTAGCATTACCATGGCAACACAGACGTAAGTGGGTATAAGAGGCGACCATTGTATTTGTCTGTACTCAATGATTTCGAAGCCAATTCATGCAGAGACACTAGAAAATTTCTAATGGCTAATGTACTTTTTCTTGCCACTTCTGCCACAAATAGCACTAGCATTTTGAGGAAAGGCAAAACAAACGTGACGAATGTGTAGATTTGAGCTGCACTGAAGAGCAGCAGCAGCAGCAGCAGCAGCTAACAGCCTGACCTACATCTACTGCATCTCTGAATGATAGTCTTACAGTGGGCCGACCGGTGCTTAGGTATCTATGGAGACCGGAGAGAGAGAGAGCCACGGACATCAGACCGAGAATTAGAAATTAAAGACAAGAGAGAGAGAGAGAACAGGAAAGAGGAAAAACCCACTGTGAAGGAGAGAGGAGGTGTTTAAAGCGCCAGTAGATGAAGGATGAAGCTGCTGACTGATAAGGCAGCGCGCAAATCTGTAGCAGAAGGTTAACTGACAGCTAAATGAATTATAAATGCTATCTGTAAAGTCTAATAGAGCAGCAGCCGCTTCACTGAGGCCCGGCACCGGAGACGGCAGAGGTTATCTATAAATCCTGTGTGGTAACGGTGCTGCTTAGAGGCTGTTTTTAACCTTTTGTTTATAACGACTCACTGTATATTCTGTTCTAGGGATGTAAAGACATGAAAATTTCATATCACGGTTATTGTAACCAAAATTATCACGGTTATCATTATTATCATGGTATTATTGAAATTGTGCTCAAAATGTTCAAAAAGTACTAATACACACTGAAATCATTTAACCAAGTTGTATTTAAAAAATAAATAAATAAATGAATAAATAAATAAATAAGTAAATAAATAAATAAATAAATAAAATAATAATAATAGACACAATGTACCTTCTGTTGCAGAAACATTCAAATATTAACCCTTAGTGGTCTGAGCCTATTTTGGCCATTTTTCAGTACTTTTGATTTTGCCTTTATATACTATTAGGGATGTAACGATTACCGGTATAATGATAAACCGTGGTAAAATTGCAGACGGTTAGTATTACCATTTAAATTCTAATTATCATGATAACCATATTTGATTACCGCATGTTTAGGGGGAAAAACCTTATGTAAATTTATGCTTTTATGTCAAATATTGAAGTTCAGTTTTAATTTATAACAATTTTGATTTTCTATACCTAATATTTGGAACCAGTATTCACTTTTAAAGTCTTTGAAAAGGTTTGTTAAGCATCTTTGTGTTATTTATGCAATAAATTATACACATTTTTCAAATCGGATTTTATATTTTTTTGTGTTTTCTGGCCTTTTATGTCGATATAGTAGGTTAAAGTGAAAAAAATAAAAGGCAGATGATATAGATGAAGTTGTGCTGAAAAAAAGATACCAAACATGGGTATAGTAAACATTTGTTTATATAGTATATAGGGATGTAATGATATGAAAATTTCATATCACGGTTATTATTACTATTGCAGTATTATTGAAATTGTGCTCAAAATGTTCAAAAAGTACTAATACACACACTGAAATAATTTAACCAAGTTGTATTTAAAAAATAAATAATTAAATAAAAATAATTGGCATAATGTACCTTCTGTTGCAGAAACATTCAAATATTAACCCTTAAGGGTCTGAGCCTATTTTGGCCATTTTTCAGTACTTTTGATTTTGCCTTTATATACTATTAGGGATGTAACGATTACTGGTATGATGATAAACCGTGGTAAAATTACAGACGGTTAGTATTACCATTTAAATTCTAATTATCATGATAACCATATTTGATTACCGCACGTTTAGGGGGAAAAACCTTATGTAAAGCTATGCTTTTATGTCAAATATTGAAGTTCAGTTTTAATTTATAACAATTTTGATTTTCTATACCTAATATTTGGAACCAATATTCACTTTTAAAGTCTTTGAAAAGGTTTGTTAAGCATCTTTGTGTTATTTATGCAATAAATTATACACATTTTTCAAATCGGATTTTATATTTTTTTGTGTTTTCTGGCCTTTTATGTCGATATAGTAGGTTAAAGTGAAAAAAATAAAAGGCAGATCATATAGATGAAGGTGTGCTGAAAAAAAACATACCAAACATGGGTATAGTAAACATTTGTTTATACAGTATATAGGGATGTAATGATATGAAAATTTCATATCACGGTCATTGTGACCAAAATTATCATGGTTATCATTATTATCGCGGTATTATTGAAATTGTGCTCAAAATGTTCAAAAAGTACTAATACACACACTGAAATAATTTAACCAAGTTGTATTTAAAAAATAAATAAATAAATAAAATAATCGGCACAATTTACCTTCTGTTGCAGAAACATTCAAATATTAACCCTTAAGGGTCTGAGCCTATTTTGGCTGTTTTTCAGAACTTTTGATTTTTCCTTTATATACTATTAGGGATGTAATGATTACCAGTATAACAATAAACCGTGGTAAAATTGCAGATGGTTAACCCTTTCATGCATACTGGTCACTAGGGCTGCACGATTTTGGCAAAAAAAAAAATTCCGATTTTTTTCCTCTAAAAACTCGATTTTCGATTTTGATTTTTGGGTAAAACTACAAAAGACAACAGAAGTCAGCATGTCGTTTTCGTGAGCAGCCCACAATGCAAGGCACTGCTCTGACCTCAAATCTGTGATGGTATCACGTGATGAACCCACAGAAGTTTATTTTTTCTTAATTAAATCTTTATTGAATGAAGTAGAGTATACAAACAATGTATACAACAAGAAAATAACATAAGTTTGCCAGGGGGAATACACTATAATACAATGTCCAAATCAGAGCAAATACTTATGTTTTTTATAGCCTTTTTGGTTCCAGATTTATCGAACAGCTTTAAATAAAGTTCAACATCTTTCAAAACATAAATAATATTTGGTTTTGTGTTACAGAACTTACATTTGTGAATGAAAAATTTAGCAAGTAAGAGGACTAAATTAATTATTTAAAATTTTTATATATATATACATATATATATATATGTGTGTGTGTGTGTGTGTTGTTTTTTTTTATTTATTTTATTTTATTTTATTTTTTTTTTCCTGGGTATCTGGGCCCACAGAAGTGATACCAATGTAAGTCAGTGACAGGCATCAGTCGTGCGTGCGTGGACCAGGTTAATATAAGTGATCCACATGCGGTTCTGTTTAAACTGGGGGATCCGTGCGTGGAACAGACCGACCCAGGACACGCTGGAGGGATTCTATGTGTGGAGCTGGTGGATGTGTGTGGGCACAGGGCTGTGTGGGCTCCTCTGCTGAGGCTGATGACCCCGAGACCCGGACCCGGATCAGAAGAAGACAGTACGGTACGGATCTGGGACAACGTAAGAAGAGTGATCCGCTTGCAGTTCTATTTCAATTGCGGGATCCGTGCGTGAAGCCACGGCTTACATTGCTATAAGTACTGCGGGTTCATAAACACATTTAAAGTCCGGTCATTACACGGACTTCTGTGACAGACCGCTGTCACTGAGAGGAGGAGGAGCCTACGGGAGCCCGCAAGCGCGCGGCCCGCAGGCACGAGAGGGATGAAATCGATTTTACGATTTCCTTTTTTTAAAAATCGTCCTAATTAAAAAATCCGATTTCGATTTAAAATCGATTAATCGTGCAGCCCTACAGGTCACTACAGTAGACAGTTCTTCTCCAGCTGTTCTCTTGTATATTCATGGGTTTTGTTGTTTTAGTTCCATGTCAGCCAACACAGTGGACTCTTACGCATCATCTCAAACACTGCAATTCATACAATTATTGTAACGTTGCTGCTCTTGATAAACCTGATCTGCAGTAACATGTTTTAGTGTAAATCAGTTGCTAATTGTTATTAGACTGTCATTAACAGTTTTCTGAAATAATTTTTTTTTTTTTTTTTTGCATATCCTCCTGAGACCCAGCAATGCATTTTGTCCTCTATAGGGGACAACAGTTTGACAGTTTAACTTAAATGCTGTCCATTGCAAAGCACATTCCATTAAAAAACTCAATCAATAAATAAAAATGGTTTAAAAATGTATCTGAAAAAAACTGTTGCGTTATGCAGTTTCCAAACAAGACAATTCTTTACTGTAAAAAAGCTAAAATTGTCAATTTCCTGGGTCTCAGGAGGATATTGTTTTCATGAATTGAGTAATAACTAGTATTTGAGTATGATAAAATGTGAGAAAACATCAGATTAGTGGCATTAAAAATGTTTTTATTTCATAGTTTTCACACAGTATATCACTTTCTGATGATGGGTTTTAAATACATGTTTCTTTGCTTCAGAAATTAAACTCATAGTGTCCAGCTGAGTGGACATTTTTGTAACTCCATGAAAAATAGGTTAATAAAAAAAATTTCAATTGCATTGCTTTTTTTCATGCCTAAAGAGGAATAAAAACACTCAAGAAAAAAATATTGACTAAGGTTCTCATAATTCATGCATGAAAGGGTTAATATTACCGTTTAAATTCTAATTATCATGATAACTGTGTTTGATTACCGCATGTTTAGGGGGAAAAACCTTATGTAACGCTATGCTTTTATGTAAAATATTTAAGTTTAGTTTTAATTTATTACAATTTTAATTTTATAATATTGTGGTTGAATGATTTTTTTTGGATCACTTTGAGTCGAATAATCGGTTGCAGCTCTACATATTTCTGGTGTTATTAAATTCTTCGAGGAAATAATCATTTAACAAAAAAGAAACAAACAAAAAATTGCCTTGTTAACAGTATCATGATATATCGTGATATATTGTATGGTGATCCTAATATTGTGATTTGTATCGTAACGCCAGATTCTTGCCAATACACAGCCCTAATAAAGACCAAGGGCAAAAGGAAAAATACTTTTATTTTTAACTTTTTCTTCAGTATTCATTAATTCAGAACTTGTGCTTTCAACTTGCCAAAAGCCTGGGGTTAGTCTCCAGTTCACAGAGACGACTCCATACATGATTCAGCTCATTTACTAACCCACAGATACTTCAGATTATGACCTTGACGGCTTCATTCAGGCTGTAACGGACTTTTAAATGACCAGTACTCAGTAAAGATCGCCCCTTCATGTGGGTAAATTGATGAACCATCATGTCCTGAACGTCATTAGTTCAGTGGTTCAATAACACGGTTTTTGATGAGTCAGGACCGGGGCAAGATGGAGGTCCGACGTCTTATATTCACCAGGGTGGGAGGGGGTTGATTTTATTGTAAATGGAAGATAAATGCTGATTTTCAATTATCTTCATCAAAGAATTGTTCTGTAATGCATGCTAAGCACTGGTGATATCTTGTTGCAGCAGTTTTCAGTCTTAACTTTAGCTGTTAAATTAAATCAACATGGAGGTATCTTAAAGTTGTAATACCGCTGATGGCCAGTAGATGCTGTATGGAGGTAAATCTGTCTCATCAGATTTTGAATTATAAAAGCCATTGAATTTCTAGCACTGAATTTTTAGCACTGAAATTAAGCATTTGATTTTTTTTTTTTTTTTGCACTGAAAGTAAGCACCTGAATTTTTTTTTGCACTGAAATTAGGTGTCTGAATTTTTTGTCTCTCAATTTAACTATGTTCATAAATTTAGAATAAAAAATTTCAGATGCAAAAAATTCAGACAAAAAATACCAACATTAATGCAACTCAACGCAACACATCAGTGCTTCTAGCTTTTATTGCTGACTCACTTTCACCGTCTCAAATAATTGTTTCTTTGTGGTTCTCATCAGATGGTTTGTTCAGAGGCCCCATAGTGTTAATTTTCCTCAGCAGAGTGACTCACTACTCCCTCTAGTGGTCACATATATCTCCTGGCCCATCACTGTCAATAAATTCAGTTCATATTTGTACAATCCAATACACTGGCATCTTTGTCAGAACTTCACAGCTCTTTATTCTAAACTGTAACGATAATTTTAACATATTTTATATTTGAAATCAGAAATACAACATATAGCTTCTTCAACTGAATATTAGGATTTTTATGTGTGAGAAGCAGTCGAAATTGTTTGAAAATGTTCAGTGTCAAACACCAACTTGTTTCCTCAACTTTCACTCAGGACCAAAACTCCACCTTTTAAACTTGACATTTATTGTGATAATTCTCAATATTAATTGATAAGAAATGTTTACTGAGTCGGCTAAAATTTCCTTAGGGGGTCAAATGAGTGGCCATTTTTGTCCCAAAAAAAAAAAAAGTTGTAAGAAATGCATAGAACTGTGTTGAAATAATGCTAATCCATTTGTGCACAGACTGCTGATATTATTTGACAGTGGAAACTATATTTTCAGAAATACTGGATTTTGAATAGCACGTGTATGTGAAAACTTTTGCTGGTGGACAGATGTGACATTTCCCATGATGCTCTGGTCAGTACCAGTACTTTATTAGTAATAAACTTATAGACTTACTATTGCTAATTCTCCTCTTATTCATAAATGTTAGTATTGTGGATCTAAAACAATAACAGCTGACGCAAAAACACTAAATGTGTCAGTGGACAGATGTGACATGGTTGTTGTGGATCCCATCATACTGATGCTCTGCAGCCATGTCAGCGTTTACACTAATGATCCCTGTGCAAAAACTAGGATCACAATTATTTATTGTATAGTTTATCATCAGAATAAAGAGGAAATAATATAGAATTGTTATTTCTTTATAAAAATGCTTATTATTAGAAAGCTGTTGATTTAAAAAGTGATGTGTGACATTCTTAATGTATGTATTGGCGTAACATAAGCAGGATGGATCAGCACCATACTCCAGATTGAACCTGTAAAAATAAAACATGTGATTTGTAGGAGAGAATCTTGTAAGAAAAACTGGGGAATCTAAAAGAATAGAATTTTTTTTTTCCAGGTAAATTCAGTTCAGATATAACTTGGCCATTTGTGACATGAAAATATAGCATTAACTGTGATGAAATTGGACATTTTTGAGCTGATGACATAGTTCATATGAGCATCAACATGTGGAACAGAACTGAAATCCTGTACATTTGCATAACTTGCATTTACCAACACAAAGTTCCTTTGGGAATTCACTTAGATTGATTTCTTATTGACAAAGACACAAATAAGACCTTTAAGCACATTTTAGCTGGAGTTCAAAACCTGTCATCCATCTCTTTAATAATGTGTAAAACTAGGTCTGTTTTCTGATTTGATTCCTCTTTAGCTCCTGTTTTGACCTGGATTCAAGCATTTTAAAACTTCCTCCTAAACTACTGTGTCTACCAGCTCCACTCTCTGTACAACAGTTGTGTTAAAGTCTCTTAAAGTACATCATTACCTAATAATAGCAGCTGTCACAGTGTGGAGTCCTCTGTTGTTCTAAAATGCTAACTAGTCATTTTGCAAGTGAATATAAATGAAAAATACTACAGATGTGACTCTTCAGCAGTGTGTCTTTATTAAATGCATCTTTTTTTTTTTTTGAACAACATTAACTTATCATTTCACAGCGGTATAATAAAACCCGTCGGTAGTCTTTTCGCTTTCTCCTCGGAGTGTGATTTGTGTTGGAGAGCACTTCGATGCTGTGTTTTGGCAGCACTTTGTTGGTCTCTCCTAAAAGGCGTACGAAGCTCTATATCTTGTCGATGTGATTTGGCAGAAGTCGGGAAAATACTGTCATCGTGTAGAGGCAGCTGTGGGGAACGATAATGTACGATAGATTAAAGTAGATTGTGTTTTGGCCATTAGCTTTCTGTATTGACCTCACATCTGTTATTAAAGAGACAGTTTTAGCCATGGACTGGTGTAGGGGGGGGCAGGGGGGGTTTCCTCTTGTCTATATATCCTGCTGCTGAATTATTTTAATCCCGGTCCAGAGTAAAATTGATTATACATTTGTCGAGTGAGGAATTGTGATGTTAAAGGAGTGATGTTTTACTTTTTTTTAATGGAATTATGCATTTTCAAACATTTCCCTGTGGTCTCCATGAACTGTAAAGTCTATACTTGGGTCTGAATTCTTCATTAATTCAACTCCACAGGTCCATCTTCAACCCTATTTCTGAGTAATGACACCAGAAAGGTAATTTTGAGCGCTGGCCCTTTAAATGCACATGAGTCACTTCAGGCCCCGCCCCCTCCAGGCTGTTGTCTGTGCTGCTCTGTCCAGTTCAACCAACAACTGAACATTTTAGGTAATCGGCTCCAAGTTTGGACATATTTTCAGTATGGACTACAACCGCTGCTGCTGACAAACAATTATATCGAACTGGAGAAATGTTCGTCAGAAGTCTGGACCTTATATGTGCAAATGTCGTGACGGAACTACTTATAAAACGGAACAGATTAGGCGGGAATTGAAATGAGGTGTTGAAATCCACTCAATTTTTAAAAAAATGAATCTAAAGATAGCTTTGCAGCACCTGGAGGGTTCAAATTCAAACTTTATGAACTATAAGCATCCAAATACACAAATAAATGAACCAAAGACTAATAAAAGTGGGTTTAGATAAATATGAGCCCTTTATTTATTCCCCTCTTTTATGCCATGTAAACTTAAATCTTCAATTTAAATATATGAGACACATTAAATTCAGGTGGTTTTTTTTTTTCTAACAGGGGTCTGGGATACAAAACAGTACTGACAAATATCATAATATAGTTTTATTTTGGGATAAATATCATTGTATTGCATTGGTTAGTTGCAATCATCTACTTTCTTCACATCACTTAAGAAGAAAAATCTCCCATTAAACCAGTGTTTTTCAACCTTGGGGTCGTGACCTCATGTTGGGTTGCCTGGAATTCAAATGGGATCACCTGAAATTTCTAGTAACTGATTAAAAAAAAAATTTACTTCTAAAAAATTTTTTTTTAATGATTCAATATATGTCATTATAATTAAAACGCCACACACCTTTCCTAATAAAAATCTAGTTCAAATAAAATGCAGGATATAATATCTGAGAGGGCATATCTTGATTGACCTGATCATGTGACCACATGCATCACTACACTTCATCCTGCCCGGACACAGTCGTAGTCAGAAAAAAACAAACCGAACAGAGAATGGAAAGATTTCTTTGCCCACCTGACATCTGCAAGAGAAAAATGTCTCTGTTTTGAATGTCTGGGGTCGCCAGAAATTTGTGATGTTAAAATGGGGTCATAAGCCAAAAAAGGTTGGGAACCACTGCATTACATTTTAAGGAAATACTGATGTTTATAAACTATATGGAAATAAATATTTGGACACATCATGTCTACAGCTGTAAGACGTCCTGTTCGTGACGATTTGAGATAAAAAACATCAATATTTCCTTAAGAATTTGAAGCAAGTAGATGGTTAGTTATGGTAGAAAATTATTATTTACAGTCAGAGCATGAAAAATATTTTAGAAATTTAGCGATAGAACATTTAAAATCATAGTCATGGATAAAAACAAAAACAAAACAACAAAACCTCCGCCAAGCACCCCGAACGGTGTGCATGTGTGGACCGACTATTTCTTTTTAAATTCAACACTTTCAGTGTTGTTCCATGCAGCAGAAAAAGTTGAAGCTTGGTACCAGTCATGTGTATGTCAAATTATATTCAATTCCAATCAATATTTGTTGAGTTATAATGAAAAATGTGTGGTAAATGGGATTTTCAATGTTAAATGGAAATGTCCACAGAGTCCAGATTCCACAGTGGAAACAAGATATTGTTCTAAGCTACGGGTGGATCAAATTGGAGGCTAATCAGAGTCGTTTTGAATTTTTTATGTATTTTTGAAAATTGCTCAATGATGACAGACAGGAAAATTGTAGATTTTGTGACCTTGCTGTGACCTTGAACTTTGGCCTACTTGGCCCAAAATTTAATGGGTTGGTTCCAGGGCCTAGGCCTATCTGTGGGGACAGTTTAGTAAAGATGGTTGGAATAGTTTTCCCGTAAAGTTGCAAACAAACAAACAAACAAGCAGACACACAAAGCAACGTGATTACAATACCTCCTGGCAGATGTAATCAGTGTTGAGAGAATTGACGCAAAAACCATCTCTGAGGCACCAAAGATAACAATTTAAACCAAACTAACCAATGCAATGATATTTATCCCAATATAAAACTATATTATGACATTTGTTGTTATTGTTTTGTATCCCAGACCCCTGTTAGAAAAGAAACACCTGAATTCAACGTGTCCACATACTTTTGTCCATATAGTGTATTTTTATGGAAGAGCAGCCAGGACTGTGACAGGACTTAAAATAGCTGCTCCAGTTGGATTAGATGTGACTTTGATTTCAAGCAGAGGTTTTTTTTTTTTGGTTCTAACATGTGTCCAGGCCTGATAACCCCTGCCCAGTCACCAACTAGGCCACCCATGCACCCAAAACACTCTGTTCATTACAGGGCGTTTTCGCCGTTGGCATTAGGTCCTTCAGTCCCGTCGGCTGCCAGTCGATGCCAGTCGACAGGCAGCAGCAGTGGCTTCTGCCGGAAAAAAGACGCTCAGACAGCCTATGAATTATTGAGAACCTCCTCCTTCCTCCTGGGAAATGCAGAGACAGAAAAGGAGAGAGAGAGACTTAGATTAAATCTCCACGTGAGATGGAAAGAAAAATACAGAAAGGTGAAGGCAAAACTTTTTCAAAACTGCGTCAGTTCACCTGCTGTACAGAAACAGAACTGGAGGAGGCAAAGGTGGAATTCATATCTAGAATAAACATTATTATTGAATAAAATGACACCTGTAGGATTCAGACATCCAGGTTCTATCCATTGTTATTACTACTGTACATGACAATTTCTATTTTTGTCTTGATTATCTTTATTTATCAATGTATTTGCTCCGATATTAGTTCCTTGTACACAAAAAAATTAAAATTTTTTCTACTGCTCAAAATAAATGAATGAATTAATGATATTGGAAAAAACTGACATTGCGATTTTTTTTTTTAACATTGCGATACATATTGCGATATGAAAAAAATGCTCAGGAGGATATAATGGCTGTGTGGTGCCGATGTAAATGGTCAAACAAATTAGTTGAGTTACCTCTTGTTGCGATAACAGGTGCAAGACACTGTCGACACAGAACACTCACAAACGTATACTTTGCTCTCTGTATAAAACTGACTAATTTGCACTATTTAGAAAACACTGACTATTTGCACTACAATAATATATACATACACACAGGGGTGTGTATTGGCAAGAATCTGGCAATATGATACAAATCCCAATACTAGGATCACGATACGATATATCACGATATATCATGATACTGTTAAAAAGGCAATTTTTAGTTTGTTTCTTTTTTAAAATGATTATTTCCTTGAAGAATTGAATTACACCAGAAATATGCACAAATACTAAACACATTTTTATTTAAAAAGAACAGGATCTAATGCAGTATCACAAAATGTTCCTGTGTTCAAACTGAAATTATGTTTTACAAACATTACAGTTTAAGATCCTGTTCAAATGTTCATATTCTATTAGTTGTGGATCTATACTAGTAATTTCTTTTACCTATATTCTTATATTCATCCATACTATGCTGTATGTGAACCCTGTACACACTTTTACTCTGTATAAAGTTCATACAAGCTGTGAAAAGCCTTCTTACAGTGACAGGGCTTCTTCAAGGACGCAGTGGCGCCAGCTGAGATATGGACTTGATATATCACGATATATCATGATACTGTCAATAAGGCCATTTTTAGTTTGTTTCCTTTTGAAAATGATTATTTCCTTGAAGAATTGAATTACACCAGAAATATGCACAAATACTAAACACATTTTTATTTAAAAAGAACAGGATCTAATGATGTAGCACAAAATGTTCCTGTGTTCAAACTGAAATTCTGTTTTACAGACATTACAGTTTAAGATCCTGTTCACATGTTCATATTTTATTAGTTCAGAACTAACATCAGAACAGTATTTTTGTGCAATCCCAACAAAGGAACTAACGTTATTTAATAAAAGAGTGTTATATAATAATAAAAAAGAAAATATAAACAAAAGAAAAACAAAAATTAACCTCCATAATATCTGCATTTGAATAAATATGTCAAAATATCGATACAGTACTTTTTAATATCGATACAGTATTGTGAAATGAAATATCGCGATATATTGCAGAACCGATATTTTCTTACACCCCTACATACACATATATTTTTACAGACCATATTCCTGTAGATATCCACTCACTGTATAAAAACTCCAGTTTGGACTTTCTGTACATATTACAATGTAAAACCCACTGTAAATAACATATACATAAACATATATTTTTAATAGTCCGGATCCACACATCCACTCACTGTATCACTGTATAAAAACTCCAATTTACACTCTGTACATATTACATTATAAAATCCGCTGTAAATCTCAACCCATTGTTGTCCTTGTCTCTAGTTGAATGTTTGTCTATATTATGTCTAGGTCCACATGTTCATGGAAATACACTTTTTTGTAACTTTCCAAAAGTTGGCTTCAAATTCACTAATCAGTTTATGGAAACACGCCACTGTTAATGTTTTGGGTTGTTTTTCTTTTTTTACACTTGTCTGTTGCCAAATGACATTCTAATCTTTACTCTGTAACTGCAGTTTGTTGTTATTTGATAAGAGCTAATGCATTTTACACTAGAAGTAAAAACCACCTTTGGGGCGGCTAAACTTTTGACCCACCTGTTGTTGTTTTTTTCCAGCTCCTACACCGTTAAGTGCAGTAATAAAGTATTTATACTTGTTACCTCTGTTGGCTGGATTGGTCTGGACTGTGGGGCCTTGGCTGAGGTTATGCTCCTCTACTTACAGCCAGTTTAGAGTCCTCCTTTAATCATTCAATATTCATGGGCAGAGGAGGTTTACTGTGGCTTAAATAGGATTTAATAATGATAAACGGGGATAATTTTAGCACGCTTCACACATAGATGAGTTCCCACAGATTTAACTCTGGATTTGCTGCTGTCGCCATCATTCAACCATCATCAGTATGTCGTCTTTCTCACATCTTGTAGAAGTTCTTGAGTCTGTACAGTTCAGTGCAGTGAAGGGAACCTGTACTGGTCATGATTATTACATTAACTGTACTTTGTGTCTGACTTTTAAGCAAGAGAGACACAAATTCAGTAAAAATCACCTTAAATGCCATAAATGGACCTTTTTAGTACATTAATTATGGGCGGGGGCAGAACCTATGGGGAGCAGCTATCGAAGGTCAGAAGTATCCGCATTGTTTTTGGATGATCTGTGTGAGTAACCAAGCTGCAGTCAGTGAGCCAGATTGAGTTAAAGCATGTGTTTACACTTGTAACCTCCACCAAGGAACAGCGGGAGTTATGTTATCATCTGGGTTTGTCTGTTTGTTTGTTTTAGGGATGCACCGATACCACTTTTTTCCAGACCAAGTACAAGTACTTACGTTTGAGTACTTGCTGATACCAAGTACCGATATGAGTACTTAATAATCCCATTCCAGTTCTTAGTTCCTTTTGTAAATGTGCTTTATTGTCGTTGTCATTAGTCTGACTGGAACAAAGTGCTGCTACTGACATTTAATGTGTTGGAATGAGCGTTTGTCAATTAATCCACCAGGGGGCGCTGCTCTGAATTAACCATACTGGACAAATACCACGAAGATGAGTAAAGTTTTTTGAGAAGAAGAAAGTCAGTAAAAACCAACATGGAGACGACAGAGGTAACACTAATGTGATACTAATGTTGCAGCGTTTTCTCTGGTAAGGTTTAAAAGTTTAGCTTCAGCAGGAAGAGAAAAGAGAAATGAGCCATAAGTTTGGTTTTCCCTTCCGCTGGCGGTGGACCACACCACTCCGTACCCCCATAGTATTATCAGTAGGATGTAAACCGGCCCAGCCCTGGGTAGTTGTCCTAAATGTGTCAGTAGTTTTTCTCTAACTCACACAGTCGCTCTTTGAACAGATCCTCTACCTCCACGGTTCCTGGTGGTATTCTCCGTCTGGGTACGCATCCACCAGCCCCTGGAAAACGGATGAAATGTACGCAGAGGACGGACAGAACGCTGCGTCTGTATCTGTCTGTGTCTGTAACGTTACTTGCTGTCAGTTACTTTTATCACCGTCATTTATTTCATTAAATCTCCACACTCTTCACACTCCACACACATTATTCCTCCACCATGTACCTGCTGCACTGAACTGTGAATGTCATGCAGCCGTAAGTGGTATTGGTGCAGTTGTATCAGATTACTTTTACGAGTACGAGTACAAGTACACACACTGAGTATCGGAGGCAATGCCCGATACTGGTATTGGAATTGGTGCATTCCTAGTTTGTCTGTTAGCAAGATAGCTCAACAAGTTATGGATGGATTTTGTTGAAATTTTCAGGAAGTGTTGATTCTGGCACAAGGAACAAATGATGAAATTTTGGTGGTGATCTGGATGGGGGGGTGATCTGCCTTGGCGGGGGTCTGCGCTCTCTGAGTGCTTTTCTAGTTGTTTGTGCAGTGTTGAGCTTTGCACTCTGCCGTTATCCTACAGACGCAACCCAGCACTGGGCGATAATGTGTCATGTTAGACCGGTGTCTGCTGCCTGGGGTCAGTGCCCAGTCCATCACAGCCCAGGTACTCAGACAGTACAACAAGTCTGGGTCACGACTGGTGCTGGAACCGCCTGTGAAGGACACGACATGTCACTGACCACGACTGACTGACAGTGCAGTGGCTTCGTACTCATGTGTATGTGACAACGGGTTATAAGGCAAGTTACCTGACGAAACTGCTAGTATTATATGTGATTCTTTGAAATATCTAGCAATGGAAATTGACTACAGCAGTGGATCCCAACGTTTTTTGGCTCATGACCCCATTTTAACATCACATATTGCTGGTGACCCCAGACATTTTTTTTTTGCTAAAATTAATTGGTTTTTGGTCATGTAATAGTTTGCTATGCTATGTTGCAAATAAATGTTAATTTTAGACGACATTTAGTATATTATGTATATTATAGTATAGTATAGTATATTTAGTATTATTTATGTATATTATTATGGACGGAGGCGGAAAAGCCAGGTGTAGAAGTGTAGAAGATGTGAATAACCTGAAAAAAATGAAATTTTGCAAGAAAAATAAGTGCAATTTTAACAATATTATGCCTCAACTTATTATTTGTACATGCACATTACACACAATGGTACGGAATGAGCCGGAATATTATTAAAATTACACTTAATTTTCTTTATACATTTTAATCACATTTTATTGTAGAACGATAATTTGTAAATGTAAGTATTTTCATTTTGTGATGTTATTTTTTTCATATTAATCCAAGAAGAAAATTTGTAGTTGTCATTATTTATATCAGTGGTTCCCAACCTTTTTTAGTTTGTGACCCCATTTTAACATCACAAATGTCTGGTGACCCCAGACATTCAAAACAGAGACTTTTTTTTTTTTTTTTTTGCTAAAATTAATTTGTTTTTGATCATGTAATAGTTTGCTATACTATGTTGCAAATAAACATTAATTTTAGAGGACATTTAGTCTATATAATGTATATTATTCTGGACGGAGGCAGTAAATCCAGGTGTAGATTACTGCACAAAGGGAGAATTTGATTTTCCTTGGTCAGGATATGTGCAGTCAGTCCAGCTTGGATTTACAAGGCTGACAATTAATACTGAACAAACAATAACTCAAACTATGAATTATGAAAGAGCTGCAGCATCTGAAACCGACCACAATGAACATTTGACAGATAAACAGAACCACAGTGCTGCAGTTTCAGACGCACAGTTTGTCTTTTATGGATTGTGATTGTCTCTGTCAACTCACCATATATGTTTTATTAGCAATTTTTTTTAAATTATCAATTACTAGAAATTTCAGGTGACCCCATTTGCCCAAGGTTGAAAAACACTGTGATACTGGTAGTTCATATCAGTACTTATACTCATTTGGATACATGTATATATTAATTTATCAGTAGGGCTGTGTATTGGGAAGAATCTGACTATACGATACCAATCACAATACTCGGATCACGACACGATATATCACGATATATCATGATACTGTTAAAAAGGGAATTTTTTCTTTTTTCTTTTTTTTTTTTTTAATGATTATTTCCTTGAAGAACTGAATTGCACCAGAAATATGCGCAAATATTAAACACATTTTTATTTGATCTGAACTGGATCTAATGCTATATCACAAAATGTTCCTGTGCTAAAACTGAAATTATATTTTACAGACATTACAGTTTAAGATCCTGTTCCAATGTTCATTTTCTATTAGTTCATAACTAACATCAGAACGTTATTGTTGTGCAGTCCCAACAATGGAACTACCATCTGCTTCTCAGACAGTAAAAAGTGCTTTTCAGGATGCTTCAAATAACCATTATTTCATAAAACAGTGTTAAATAATAATAAATAAGATATAAACAATAAAGAAAACCAAAAAAAAAAGAACCTCCGCCATATCTGCATTTGATTAAATACCTAAAAATATCGATACAGTACTTTTTAATCTCAATACAGTATTGTGAAATGAAATATCGCGATATATTGCAGAACTGATATTTTCTAACAGCCCTATTTATCAGTGCATGGTGGTTCGTTGTATCCTGATGAGGATTGCTGTGAAGTTTGGGAGGCCTCTCTGCAGACTGTGTCCTGTGTGGGATGTATGCGTTGTGTTGCTGTGCACTTGCCGTATAGAAGTCGTGCTGTGAACGCCACCTGTTCGCTGCGGGAAACCAGTGGCTGCTCAAAACGCTCGCTATCTGTACACCTTAATTTAGAGCTAAGATGGAGTGGCTGCGCTTATCATCACTCTCGCAGGCGTCATGCTGATCTGTGGGATGTTTAAAATGGGATGGAAAAGCGCTCATTTCGTGTGGCTGCACAATTATTATGGATTTCTGCCATTTCTAAGTGTGTGCAGCCTGCAGGAGTGTGTGCAGAGGAGAGTTCAGCCTAAATATACTGTATGACTGCTCTGTTTGTTGGATACCGGGACTTTGTCTCGACTTGTGTTTTGGAAATGACGACAAGATGCAATATTTGTTTTTTCTTTGTTGTTAGTGATCTTTGATGCAAAAAAATACTTGATCTGTAGGGATGATTTGAACACTAGCTGAAATGGATTCAAGTTTTACAAATTACTGCATGGTTTCCTTGAGGTTTTTATTGCAGTTATTGGGTATTTTTGCACTAAATTTGTAAAAAAAAAATAAAAATAAAAATAAAAAAAAAATTCCAGTCTAAATATTATTTTTAAGACCCCACAATTAATTCACCATGTTCCTTTTAATTTTTTCTTTATCAGTACCTCCACCAGTAGGTATTGTGATCACTTTGCTTTGTGTGTTTGTTTGTTTGTTTGTTAGCAACTTTATGGGAAAACTATGGCAACCATCTTTACCAAATCTTCCCCACAGATAGGCCTAGGCCCTGGGACCAACCCATTAAATTTTGGGACAAGTAGGCCAAAGTTTGAGGTCACAGCAAGGTCACAAAATCTACAATTTTCCTTTCTGTCATCATTGAGCAATTTTCGAAAATTCATAAAAAATTCAAAATGACTCCGATTAGCCTCCAATTTGATCCACCCGTAGCTTAGAACAATATCTTGTGTCTGGCACAAAATTGTCCACATCCACTGTGGAATGTGGACTCTGTGGACATTTACATTTAACACTGAAAATCCCATTTACCACACATTTTTCATTCGAACTCAAGAAATATTGATTGGAATTTAATATAATTTGACATACACATGACTGGTACCAAGCTTCAACTTTTTCTGCTGTATGGAACAACCTGGAAACTGTTGAATTTAAGAAGAAATAGTCCATCCACACATGCACACCGTTCGGGGTGCTTGGCAGAGGTTTGCGTTCTCTGAACACTTGTTTTTTCTTTGTTATTAGTGATCTGTGATGCAAAAAAAAAAACACTTGATCTGTAGGGATGATTTGAACACTAGCTGAAATTTATTCAAGTTTTGCAAATTACTGCATGGTTTCCTTGAGGATTTTATTGCTGTTATTGGCTATTTTGGCACTAAATTAAAAAAAAAAAAAAAGATTCCAGTCTAAATGTTATTTTGAAAGCTGCACTATTAATTAACCATGTTCCTTATTATTTTTTCTTTCAATGAAAGTGAATGGACACACTTTGTTTATGTTCAGTTAATGGTAATATTTTACTAAAACAGTCACTTTTTCTTCAGTTTTCTCTGTTTCTGATATAATAACCCACAACTTTAATCTGAGCTTTTATGAACATCAACATGATCAGTGAATTAAATATAGGAAAATACCTGATTTATACAGATAAAATGCAAAATACAAAGTATAATATTGCAATAAATGATGATAAATCACTTAAGAAACGTTAAATATTGAGAAAATTTGATTTGGGAACTGAAACAAAATTAGCGCTGGTTCTTTCTGGGTTAAATACCTAAATATTCACTGGTCTTATGATGATATTTGATTAGGATTTGTTCCATGTGATGCCTCGTTAAATTCATATCCGTCTACGTGACTGTAATGATATGATTAGTCACGGATGTAGTTACTGTGGAAACACCGTCATCTTCTACAGCATTGATTCACTAGTAAAACCCATGGAGTTGGATCAGTGACAGTGGCTGGACACATTTGGTTTATATTAAATAATAAATAAAATGAACAAAAACGAATAAAAAACATTACAAAATAATAAATAACCTGAAAAAAAATAAGCAAAAAGTTGACTGAAATTAAGTCAAAAAGAATAAAATAACCAACAAAATGAACAAAAATAGGCAAAGTGGTTAATAACAGTGAACAAGAACAGTGGAGACGCTTGTTTTTATGTTCAGTTATTGATGTATTTGCTGAAAAATTCCCTTTTTTTGTCAGTTTTCTGTTTATGATATAAAACTTTAATCTGAGCTTTTATAAACATCTACACGAACAGTGAATTAAATATAGGAAAACACCTGACTTATACTGATGAGATGCAAAATACAAAGGATAATATTGCAATAAATGGTCATAAATCACTTAAGAAAGGTTAAATATTGAGAAAATTTGATTTGGGAACTGAAACAAAAGTAGCGCTGTCTTTATCCAACTTTATCTGTTAAATACCTAAATATTCACTGGTCTCATGATGATATTTGATTAGGATTTGTTCCATGTGATGCCTGGTTGAATTCCTATCCGTCTATGTGACTGTAATGATATGATTAGTCATGAAAACGCTGAAATGGTGAAGCGTTGTACCTGTCTGACTGAACAGCTGTTCCTGTGATCGGACTAAGACAGATAAGCGGTGAGTTGGATGCTGGTTGGAGCTCCGTAGGCCACAGCGTGTTTGTGTTTGTGCCGAAGCCGAGGAGACGCTGTTTGCTAATGTAAATGTAACATTGATAGTGGGAGCAGGAGGGAGCACCGAGACGGAAACAAATATTTCTCTGAGGAAGGTACGGTTTTCTTACTGTAAACAGATGGCGGAGGAAAGAAATGATTCACATCCAGAACACACAGCTGTTCGGATGCATTTTGTGTTTTTTTTTTTAGGCCGTGGATTAATTCAGGATCTGGGTTCTGTAGGAATAAGTGCATGTGAAAAAGAAAAAAGAAGTTTGGAAACAAAGACAAACCTCTGGAAGGAGGTGGTTGGAGGTGTAAAGAACAACCTTTTCACCATGTTAACTATGTTGTGGAAGTTGTTTTATCGCCTAAAACTCCGCTCATTAAAAGTAACATTGGATCTAAACCAGATAAAGCAGGTTTAGATTTAGTTCTTTAACCCATAAAGACCCACTGCTACTTTTGTGTCACTTCCCAAGTGATTTTTTCCTCTATTTCTACCTTTTTTAACAGATTTATCACCATTTTTGTTCATATTATCTTCTGTATTTTGCATTTTTTGGTGTAAATCATGTATTTTTTTATATTTGAATTACAGATCATGTAGATCACAGGTGTCAAACATGTGGCCCGGGGGCCAAATCCGGTCTGCCAAAGGGTCCAGCCTGGCCCCAGGGATGAATTTGTGAAATACAAAGATTACACTGAAGATATTAATCATTTTAGTTCAGGTTCCACTAACAGACCAATTTAATCTCCAGTGGGTCAGATCAGTAAAATACTGTCATAAAAACCTATAAATACTCACAACTCCAAATTTTTCCCTTTGTAAATGTAAACATTTTCATGCCATTTTACTGTATTTACACTAAAAAAACCTAACATTTCACAAAAACACGAATAACCTCAACAAATATGAACATTTTGAAATGTCTGAAGTGTAATTTTAACAATATTCTGCCTGTTGCACTTTGCAAACTCATCCCAGGGGCCAGATTGGTACCTTTGGTAGGCTGGTTTTGGCTGCAAGGTTATAATAGTTTTGGATTTTTCATTATAGTTTAGTTTTATTTAGTTTTGACTTTTTTTTCTCTAATTCGGTTAGTTTTAATTAGTTTTTAGAGCAGGTTTACTAGTTTTTATTAGTTTTCGTTATTTTCTAAATGCTTAGTTTTAGTTTAGTTTTAGTTTCTTTATATCTTTTCTCTTCTTCACCGTCATATTCAGATAAATCCCAGACAGGACTCTGCTGCTTTTTCCCAACTTTAGTCTCCATGTTTCCAGGTAGAGTGGGGACGAAAAGACGACTCTAAACGACAAGTTAAATATATGGTGCCAGAGGCTAAAATTGCTTGAGAAATAAATCGATCTCATATCTCATATCAATCCGACATTGACAAAGACGAAAACAAAGGGAATTTCATCCAGAATTTTTATACGTTTTAGTTAGTTTTGTAAACACACAATACAGTTTCAGTTAGTTGTCGTTTTTTTCTTTTAATTATAGCTTTTATTTATTTCAGTTAACGAAAATGTTTTTACAATTCTAGTTTTCGTCATTTCGTGAGTTTTCGTTAATGATAATAACCTTGTTTGGCTGTACGTTTGACACCCCCAGGTTAGAAAAAACAACCATATGATTCACTCCCAATATGTCAAAGGGGTGAAAATAAAGACTCTCCACACTGTAATACCGGATAAGTTGAGTTTACTTAAAAATTTTGACTAAATCGGTTACCTTAAAAAATGTAAGTAATGAGTAATGAAAACTTGAGTGTATTAAACTTAAATGCTTGATTTGAATGGAAATGCTATTTTAAGTACAACACACTCAATGCCAAGTTAATTTAACTTTAAATTTGTTGCAATGTCAGTTGCTTCGGATAATCGCTAACTTAATATTATCAGTGCATTGGACTCATTCCGAGTTGATTTAAACTAAAATCTTTTGCAGTATAGATTGCTTTATGAAATTATTCAACTTTATTTATTGCAGCGTGGATGGAAGTTAAGCAGGAAGACAGTTCAGTGTAATTTACCAGAACAGAAAGTGCTTTTATTTTGGTGAGGCATAAAGATTTTCATTAAGCAGTATCTAACCTAGATGAACAGGAAAGCCATTGTTCTTCCTCTGGCTCTGACTCATGGTCAAGGTTATTATCGTTAACGAAAACTAACGAAATGACGAAAACTAGAATTGAAAAAACATTTTTGTTAACTGAAATAAATAAAAACTGTAATTCAAAGAAAAAACGACAACAAACTGAAACTGTATTGTGTGCTTACAAAACTAACTAAAATGTATAGAAATTACGGATAAAATTCCATTCGTTTTCGTCTTTGTCAATGTCGGATTGATATGAAATCGATTTATTTCGCTCAAGCAATTTTATCTGGTGGCACCAAACGGCACTTCACAGTCCGACACTTCTGGTCACTTGTGGTTTGGAGTCGTCTTCTGGTCCCCACTCTACCTGGAAACATGGAGACTAAAGCAGCAGAGTCCTGTGTGGAATTTATGTGAATACAACAGCGAAGAAGATAAAAAATATGAAAAAACTAAACTAAAACTAAGCATTGAGAAAAAAATAAAAACTAATAAAAACTAGCAAACCTGCTCTATAAACTAATTAAAACTAACTGAATTAGAGAAAAAAAAAAGTCAAAACTAAATAAAGCTAAACTATAATGAAAAATCCAAAACTATTATAACTTTGCTCATGGTGCAGCTCTACAAAAATACAAAAACAAACACAAAAAGGCCAATAAACACTGACACACACACATTAAGTCCAAATTAACACTAACACCACAACCCCGCTGAACCCCTGCACAGAAAAAAGAACACATTTTCAACAACATGCCCAATACCCACAATGCAATGCGAAGATAAAAAGGTGTGGTCATGACTAAAACTGAGTGATTTAAATCCATTCAACTTTTTCGTACTTTCAACTATGTCTACAAATTAGTAGAATATACAGGGTGGGGAAGCAAAATTTACAATATTTTGAGGCAGGGATTGAAAGACAGTGTATGACCAATTAGTTTATTGAAAGTCATGAGAATTTATTTGCCTTAAGAAAATTGACATAATAGAAATGTTTTTATTCTATGTGTCCTCCTTCTTTCTCAATAACTGCCTTCACACGCTTCCTGAAACTTGCGCAAGTGTTCCTCAAATATTGGGGTGACAACTTCTCCCATTCTTCTTTAATAGTATCTTCCAGACTTTCTGGTAATAGTTTTGCTCATAGTCATTCTCTTCTTTCCATTATAAACAGTCTTTATGGACACTCCAACTATTTTTGAAATCTCCTTTGGTGTGCCGAGTGCATTCAGCAAATCACACACTCTTTGACGTTTGCTTTCCTGATTACTCATATGGGCAAAAGTTTCTGAAAAGGTATGGATAATAGTGTTAGGTATGATTATGACATCAATATATGTTTGGTTTCAAAACAACTGACGAAGTGCCTGCTGAGAAAAAACAACTAAATGTTCATTGTAAATTTTGCTTCCCCACCCTGTACTTAACATTTTACAGTAATGTAATAAAACTTAAACCAGTGGTTCTTAACCTGGGTTCAATTGAACCCTAGGGGTTCGGTGAGTCAGTCTCAGGGGTTCGGCGGAGGTCAACACACACACTCGACTCATTAGTCGGGTGTGTGTGTCGGGCTAGGTCCGTGTATGTAAACAAACGGCTTCGGAGACTCTTTCTCTGATTGACATCCAATATACGCGGTGTATTATTGTTACTTATAGCACTACAACACATCCGGAAGTGTTTATAATCTCTTCCACTCGTCTGACGATTAATTATTTGAGTATTTTCCACATCATTGTTATGACTTTTGCTACTTCCTGTTAACCACGGAGGCAGCCATGTGTAGCATTTGTTTAAATTTTTCGGTCACCGCACTGGTCAGTTACAATCATGTGACGACCGACGCACCATTGCGGATGGAGAAATCGTATTACGCTAAAGCCGAGCTAGTGCCGTAATAAAACAATGATCACAAAAATACTGGAGTATAAAGAGAACTTTTTTTTTGATACACTACATGCAGTTATCTTTTTTTTATGTCACAATTGCGTGGTTTGGAAAGTTCGGAGCGAGATGAAACGAAAACCGGGTTGACCTGACGGCCTACACATATATATATACACAACAGCAGAAGTCCCCCTGATTTGCAGTAAATATTCATTATTATTGTAGCCTGATGGAAATTAGGTGATGGATGTGTTAAAATGTTAAAAATGATAAATAGCATAAATACAATAAGTTCATTATTGGAATGCATAAGGTTAAAAATTAAAACCATTTCAGTGTGGTAGTATTAAAAAAGGTCATGTCTGTGTGAAAAGGTATGGAATCTGTTGTGAGTTCATGCACTGTATTGGTTTTGTTCTTTGAACACAGTGATGTTAATGCACAGTTCATTTTGTGCACCAGTAAAACATATACCTGTGTCTGGAATTTGAAAAAAAATCATATAGTATTTTTTAATAAAGAAGGGTTCGGTGAATGCGCATTTGAAACTGGTGGGGTTCAGTACCTCCAACAAGGTTAAGAACCACTGACTTAAATCATTTAAGTACATTGTAATTAAAGCATTTTAGTAAATACAAAGTCCGGGCTTACAGTGCAGAGCCATTTCTGAACCGTGGAGTTGAAAGATGACAGGATGTGCTTGAGTGGACTGTATACATCATGTCATCTGAGCCAGTGCGTTGTGGTTCCACTGCCTTTCCCAGGCTTTTAGAACCAGTGTCCAATGGAAGGGCCAGTGTCCTCTGCCTCTGTTACCGGAGGACAAACTCATCAGCTCTAAACTGGCCAAATGAGATTGTACAGCGGTGGTTATAATTTGGGGATTCACTATAAATCAGCCCTTATTTTTTTTAGGCGAAGTGGCCCTTTAAAAGGCAAGTGTGATTAAAGGGAGAGGCTGCAGTGTGTGTCAGACAGGATGAAGATGACACATCCATTTAGAAAGAGGGGAGTGATTGCTCCCACCGAACGAAGAAGAAGAGGAGGAGGAGGAGGAGGGAGGCTTTTAGCCGGGGTTCAGGTTTTACCGCAGCGTGGATTACATCAGTGTAGTGCTGTGGAATGATGGAGTAATCACTGGGTCGATGGCTGCTTCAGGTGGTAGAATGTGAACAAACTGGGACTTAGAAAGGAAGCACTTATACAATTAGAACACTCTGACATTAAGGTATTTTACCGTCTTTATTTTCACTCATCAACATTGTTTATTCAAGTAGAAGTACAGAAGTAGTCGAGTAGAAGTACAAGTACTGATGCAGATACTTGGAAAAGAATAAAAAAAACAAAAGTTAGGTCGTTGGAGGACATTTTTACAGGCTGTTTTATTGTTTTATGAACCCATACAGACCCGAACATCAACTGGTGAACAAACCCATCTACTGATCCAAACTGTTTAATACCTGTTGATCCACGAGGCTTAACCCTATAACGCCAGATGTATCATATCTGATACATGAACATATTAATTGTCTCCAGAATGTATTTGTTAACGCTTGAAGACCCAAAAATCCACTGGTGTCCAAATCCATCTACTGATCTAAACTGTTCAATACCTGTTGATCCACTAATCCTATCAATACATGTGAATAATTGGTGTAAAATGCAGTTTGTCATCTTTTCGTGGTCATCAGGTATGACCCATTTGGACGTTCAGAGGCTACGTAGTTACCATGGAAACACCGTCATCTTCTACAACATTGATTCACTTGTAAAACCCATGGAGTTGGATCAATGACAGTGGATGGACATGCTTGGTTTATATAATAAATAATAGATAAAATGAGCAAAAATGAATTAAAAAATGCCAAAATAATAAATAACCTGAAAAAAAATACGCAAAATGTTGATTAAAATGAAGAGTCAAAAAGACTAGAATAAGCAACAAAATGGCAAAGTGGTCAATAAAATGAACACGAACAATAGAGACGCTTGTTTTTATGTTCAGTTATTGATATATTTGCTGCAAAAATTCACTTTTTTTGTCAGTTTTCTCTGTTTTTGATATAATAACCCTCAACTTTAATCTGAGCTTTTGTAAACATCTACATGATCAGCGAATTAAATATAGGAAAATACCTGAATTTCACTGAAAAAACACAAAATAGTGGATGGAGATGCTTAGTTCATATTAAATAATAAATAAAAGGAACAAAAATGAATTAAAAAAATTTAAAAAATAATAAATAACCTGAAAAAATAAGCAAAAAGGTTGATTAAAACTAATTCAAAAATAATGAAATAAGCAACAAAATGGACAAAAACAGCCAAAGTGGTCAATAAAATGAATACGAACAGTGGAGACGCTTGTTTTGATGTTCAGTTATTGATATATTTGCTGAAAAAATTCACTTTTTTTGTCAGTTTTCTCTGCTTTTGATATAATAACCCTCAACTTTAATCTGAGCTTTTATGAACATCGACATGATCAGCAAAGTAAATATAGGAAAATACCTGAATTTTATGGAAAAAACACAAAATACAGAGGACAATATTATAATAAATGGTGATAAATCACTTTAGAAAGGTTAAAAAGAGAGAAAATGTCACTTGGAAACTGCCACAAAAGTAGCACTGGGTCTTTATGGGTTAAAATAAAAAAAATAAAAAAAGAGATAGATATGGCGTTGAGTTGGTGCGTCTCCACTAAAACATGTCCCCAGATTCCTGATCGATGACCTTTGATAACCCTCGTCTGTGCATCGGTCCGTTTGGGTCATGAATGTGATGCCTCCTTAAGAAAAAAGTGCTCATGTATAAATGCTAATGTAAAAACAATGTCTGCTGTTTTGTGTCCACATCACGCTGTAGTTTAGTTTTTTCGTCCATTTTCCGCTCGTTCGTTTAATAAAGTGAACATGAACAGGGGACACGCTTGTTTTTATGTTCAGTTATTGATATATTTGCTGAAAAAATTCACTTTTTTTGGTCAGTTTTCTCTGTTTTTGATATAATAACCCTCAACTTTAATCTGAGCTTTTGTAAACATCTACATGATCAGAGAATTAAATATAGGAAATACCTGAATTTCACTGAAAAAACACAAAATAGTGGATGGAGATGCTTAGTTCATATTAAATAATAAATAAAAGGAACAAAAATGAATTAAAAAATTTTAAAAAATAATAAATAACCTGAAAAAATAAGCAAAAAGGTTGATTAAAACTAATTCAAAAATAATAAAATAAGCAACAAAATGGACAAAAACAGCCAAAGTGGTCAATAAAATGAATACGAACAGTGGAGACGCTTGTTTTGATTTTCAGTTATTGATATATTTGCTGAAAAAATTCACTTTTTTTGTCAGTTTTCTCTGTTTTTGATATAATAACCCTCAACTTTAATCTGAGCTTTTATGAACATCGACATGATCAGCAAAGTAAATATAGGAAAATACCTGAATTTTATGGAAAAAACACAAAATACAGAGGACAATATTATAATAAATGGTGATAAATCACTTTAGAAAGGTTAAAAAGAGAGAAAATGTCACTTGGAAACTGCCACAAAAGTAGCACTGGGTCTTTATGGGTTAAAATAAAATAAAAAAAAAAAAAGATAGATATGGCGTTGAGTTGGTGCGTCTCCACTAAAACATGTCCCCAGATTCCTGATCGATGACCTTTGATAACCCTCGTCTGTGCATCGGTCCATTTGGGTCATGAATGTGATGCCTCCTTAAGAAAAAAGTGCTCATGTATAAATGATAATATAAAAACAATGTCTGCTGTTTTGTGTCCACATCACGCTGTAGTTTAGTTTTTTCGTCCATTTTCCGCTCGTTCGTTTAATAAAGTGAACATGAACAGGGGACACGCTTGTTTTTATGTTCAGTTATTGATATATTTGCTGAAAAAATTCACTTTTTTTGGTCAGTTTTCTCTGTTTTTGATATAATAACCCTCAACTTTAATCTGAGCTTTTGTAAACATCTACATGATCAGAGAATTAAATATAGGAAATACCTGAATTTCACTGAAAAAACACAAATAGTGGATGGAGATGCTTAGTTCCTATTAAATAATAAATAAAAGGAACAAAAATGAATTTAAAAAATTTTAAAAAATAATAAATAACCTGAAAAAATAAGCAAAAAGGTTGATTAAAACTAATTCAAAAATAATAAAATAAGCAACAAAATGGACAAAAACAGCCAAAGTGGTCAATAAAATGAATACGAACAGTGGAGACGCTTGTTTTGATGTTCAGTTATTGATATATTTGCTGAAAAAATTCACTTTTTTTGTCAGTTTTCTCTGTTTTTGATATAATAACCCTCAACTTTAATCTGAGCTTTTATGAACATCGACATGATCAGCAAAGTAAATATAGGAAAATACCTGAATTTTATGGAAAAAACACAAAATACAGAGGACAATATTATAATAAATGGTGATAAATCGCTTTAGAAAGGTTAAAAAGAGAGAAAATGTCACTTGGAAACTGCCACAAAAGTAGCACTGGGTCTTTATGGGTTAAAAAAAAAAAAAAAAAAAAAGATAGATATGGCGTTGAGTTGGTGCGTCTCCACTAAAACATGTCCTCAGATTCCTGATCGATGACCTTTGATAACCCTCGTCTGTGCGTCGGTCCATTTGGGTCATGAATGTGATGCCTCCTTAAGAAAAAGTGCTCATGTATAAATGATAATATAAAAACAATGTCTGCTGTTTTGTGTCCACATCACGCTGTAGTTTAGTTTTTTTCGTCCATTTTCCGCTCGTTCGTTTAATAAAGTGAACATGAACAGGGGACACGCTTGTTTTTATGTTCAGTTATTGATATATTTGCTGCAAAAATTCACTTTTTTTGGTCAGTTTTCTCTGTTTTTGATATAATAACCCTCAACTTTAATCTAAGCTTTTGTAAACATCTACATGATCAGAGAATTAAATATAGGAAATACCTGAATTTCACTGAAAAACACAAAATAGTGGATGGAGATGCTTAGTTCCTATTAAATAATAAATAAAAGGAACAAAAATGAATTAAAAAATTTTAAAAAATAATAAATAACCTGAAAAAATAAGCAAAAAGGTTGATTAAAACTAATTCAAAAATAATAAAATAAGCAACAAAATGGACAAAAACAGCCAAAGTGGTCAATAAAATGAATACGAACAGTGGAGACGCTTGTTTTGATGTTCAGTTATTGATATATTTGCTGAAAAAATTCACTTTTTTTGTCAGTTTTCTCTGTTTTTGATATAATAACCCTCAACTTTAATCTGAGCTTTTATGAACATCGACATGATCAGCAAAGTAAATATAGGAAAATACCTGAATTTTATGGAAAAAACACAAAATACAGAGGACAATATTATAATAAATGGTGATAAATCGCTTTAGAAAGGTTAAAAAGAGAGAAAATGTCACTTGGAAACTGCCACAAAAGTAGCACTGGGTCTTTATGGGTTAAAAAAAAAAAAAAAAAAAAAAGATAGATATGGCGTTGAGTTGGTGCGTCTCCACTAAAACATGTCCTCAGATTCCTGATCGATGACCTTTGATAACCCTCGTCTGTGCATCAGTCCATTTGGGTCATGAATGTGATGCCTCCTTAAGAAAAAAGTGCTCATGTATAAATGATAATATAAAAACAATGTCTGCTGTTTTGTGTCCACATCACGCTGTAGTTTAGTTTTTTCGTCCATTTTCCGCTCGTTCGTTTAATAAAGTGAACATGAACAGGGGACACGCTTGTTTTTATGTTCAGTTATTGATATATTTGCTGCAAAAATTCACTTTTTTTGGTCAGTTTTCTCTGTTTTTGATATAATAACCCTCAACTTTAATCTGAGCTTTTGTAAACATCTACATGATCAGAGAATTAAATATAGGAAATACCTGAATTTCACTGAAAAAAACACAAAATAGTGGATGGAGATGCTTAGTTCCTATTAAATAATAAATAAAAGGAACAAAAATGAATTTAAAAAATTTTAAAAAATAATAAATAACCTGAAAAAATAAGCAAAAAGGTTGATTAAAACTAATTCAAAAATAATAAAATAAGCAACAAAATGGACAAAAACAGCCAAAGTGGTCAATAAAATGAATACGAACAGTGGAGACGCTTGTTTTGATGTTCAGTTATTGATATATTTGCTGAAAAAATTCACTTTTTTTTGTCAGTTTTCTCTGTTTTTGATATAATAACCCTCAACTTTAATCTGAGCTTTTATGAACATCGACATGATCAGCAAAGTAAATATAGGAAAATACCTGAATTTTATGGAAAAAACACAAAATACAGAGGACAATATTATAATAAATGGTGATAAATCGCTTTAGAAAGGTTAAAAAGAGAGAAAATGTCACTTGGAAACTGCCACAAAAGTAGCACTGGGTCTTTATGGGTTAAATAAAATAAAAAAAAAAAAAGATAGATATGGCGTTGAGTTGGTGCGTCTCCACTAAAACATGTCCCCAGATTCCTGATCGATGACCTTTGATAACCCTCGTCTGTGCATCGGTCCATTTGGGTCATGAATGTGATGCCTCCTTAAGAAAAAAGTGCTCATGTATAAATGATAATATAAAAACAATGTCTGCTGTTTTGTGTCCACATCACGCTGTAGTTTAGTTTTTTCGTCCATTTTCCGCTCGTTCGTTTAATAAAGTGAACATGAACAGGGGACACGCTTGTTTTTATGTTCAGTTATTGATATATTTGCTGAAAAAATTCACTTTTTTTGGTCAGTTTTCTCTGTTTTTGATATAATAACCCTCAACTTTAATCTGAGCTTTTGTAAACATCTACATGATCAGAGAATTAAATATAGGAAATACCTGAATTTCACTGAAAAAACACAAAATAGTGGATGGAGATGCTTAGTTCCTATTAAATAATAAATAAAAGGAACAAAAATGAATTTAAAAAATTTTAAAAAATAATAAATAACCTGAAAAAATAAGCAAAAAGGTTGATTAAAACTAATTCAAAAATAATAAAATAAGCAACAAAATGGACAAAAACAGCCAAAGTGGTCAATAAAATGAATACGAACAGTGGAGACGCTTGTTTTGATGTTCAGTTATTGATATATTTGCTGAAAAAATTCACTTTTTTTTGTCAGTTTTCTCTGTTTTTGATATAATAACCCTCAACTTTAATCTGAGCTTTTATGAACATCGACATGATCAGCAAAGTAAATATAGGAAAATACCTGAATTTTATGGAAAAAACACAAAATACAGAGGACAATATTATAATAAATGGTGATAAATCGCTTTAGAAAGGTTAAAAAGAGAGAAAATGTCACTTGGAAACTGCCACAAAAGTAGCACTGGGTCTTTATGGGTTAAAAAAAAAAAAAAAAAAAAAGATAGATATGGCGTTGAGTTGGTGCGTCTCCACTAAAACATGTCCTCAGATTCCTGATCGATGACCTTTGATAACCCTCGTCTGTGCGTCGGTCCATTTGGGTCATGAATGTGATGCCTCCTTAAGAAAAAAGTGCTCATGTATAAATGATAATATAAAAACAATGTCTGCTGTTTTGTGTCCACATCACGCTGTAGTTTAGTTTTTTCGTCCATTTTCCGCTCGTTCGTTTAATAAAGTGAACATGAACAGGGGACACGCTTGTTTTTATGTTCAGTTATTGATATATTTGCTGCAAAAATTCACTTTTTTTGGTCAGTTTCTCTGTTTTTGATATAATAACCCTCAACTTTAATCTAAGCTTTTGTAAACATCTACATGATCAGAGAATTAAATATAGGAAATACCTGAATTTCACTGAAAAACACAAAATAGTGGATGGAGATGCTTAGTTCCTATTAAATAATAAATAAAAGGAACAAAAATGAATTAAAAAATTTTAAAAAATAATAAATAACCTGAAAAAATAAGCAAAAAGGTTGATTAAAACTAATTCAAAAATAATAAAATAAGCAACAAAATGGACAAAAACAGCCAAAGTGGTCAATAAAATGAATACGAACAGTGGAGACGCTTGTTTTGATGTTCAGTTATTGATATATTTGCTGAAAAAATTCACTTTTTTTGTCAGTTTTCTCTGTTTTTGATATAATAACCCTCAACTTTAATCTGAGCTTTTATGAACATCGACATGATCAGCAAAGTAAATATAGGAAAATACCTGAATTTTATGGAAAAAACACAAAATACAGAGGACAATATTATAATAAATGGTGATAAATCGCTTTAGAAAGGTTAAAAAGAGAGAAAATGTCACTTGGAAACTGCCACAAAAGTAGCACTGGGTCTTTATGGGTTAAAAAAAAAAAAAAAAAAAAAAAAGATAGATATGGCGTTGAGTTGGTGCGTCTCCACTAAAACATGTCCTCAGATTCCTGATCGATGACCTTTGATAACCCTCGTCTGTGCATCAGTCCATTTGGGTCATGAATGTGATGCCTCCTTAAGAAAAAAGTGCTCATGTATAAATGATAATATAAAAACAATGTCTGCTGTTTTGTGTCCACATCACGCTGTAGTTTAGTTTTTTCGTCCATTTTCCGCTCGTTCGTTTAATAAAGTGAACATGAACAGGGGACACGCTTGTTTTTATGTTCAGTTATTGATATATTTGCTGCAAAAAATTCACTTTTTTGGTCAGTTTTCTCTGTTTTTGATATAATAACCCTCAACTTTAATCTGAGCTTTTGTAAACATCTACATGATCAGAGAATTAAATATAGGAAATACCTGAATTTCACTGAAAAAACACAAAATAGTGGATGGAGATGCTTAGTTCCTATTAAATAATAAATAAAAGGAACAAAAATGAATTTAAAAAATTTTAAAAAATAATAAATAACCTGAAAAAATAAGCAAAAAGGTTGATTAAAACTAATTCAAAAATAATAAAATAAGCAACAAAATGGACAAAAACAGCCAAAGTGGTCAATAAAATGAATACGAACAGTGGAGACGCTTGTTTTGATGTTCAGTTATTGATATATTTGCTGAAAAAATTCACTTTTTTTTGTCAGTTTTCTCTGTTTTTGATATAATAACCCTCAACTTTAATCTGAGCTTTTATGAACATCGACATGATCAGCAAAGTAAATATAGGAAAATACCTGAATTTTATGGAAAAAACACAAAATACAGAGGACAATATTATAATAAATGGTGATAAATCGCTTTAGAAAGGTTAAAAAGAGAGAAAATGTCACTTGGAAACTGCCACAAAAGTAGCACTGGGTCTTTATGGGTTAAAAAAAAAAAAAAAAAAAAAAAGATAGATATGCGTTGAGTTGGTGCGTCTCCACTAAAACATGTCCTCAGATTCCTGATCGATGACCTTTGATAACCCTCGTCTGTGCATCGGTCCATTTGGGTCATGAATGTGATGCCTCCTTAAGAAAAAGTGCTCATGTATAAATGATAATATAAAAACAATGTCTGCTGTTTGTGTCCACATCACGCTGTAGTTTAGTTTTTTCGTCCATTTTCCGCTCGTTCGTTTAATAAAGTGAACATGAACAGGGGACACGCTTGTTTTATGTTTAGTTATTGATATATTTGCTGAAAAAATTCACTTTTTTTGTCAGTTTTCTCTGTTTTTGATATAATAACCCTCAACTTTAATCTGAGCTTTTGTAAACATCTACATGATCAGAGAATTAAATATAGGAAATACCTGAATTTCACTGAAAAAACACAAAATAGTGGATGGAGATGCTTAGTTCCTATTAAATAATAAATAAAAGGAACAAAAATGAATTAAAAAATTTTAAAAAATAATAAATAACCTGAAAAAATAAGCAAAAAGGTTGATTAAAACTAATTCAAAAATAATAAAATAAGCAACAAAATGGACAAAAACAGCCAAAGTGGTCAATAAAATGAATACGAACAGTGGAGACGCTTGTTTTGATTTTCAGTTATTGATATATTTGCTGAAAAAATTCACTTTTTTTGTCAGTTTTCTCTGTTTTTGATATAATAACCCTCAACTTTAATCTGAGCTTTTATGAACATCAACATGATCAGTGAATTAAATATAGGAAAATACCTGATTTATACTGATAAAATGCAAAATACAAAGTATAATATTGCAATAAATGGTGATAAATCACTTTAGAAAGGTTAAAAAGAAAATTTCACTTGGGAACGGCCACAAAAGTAGCACTGGGTCTTTATGGGTTAAAATAAAAAAAAAAAAAAAGAGATAGATATGGCGTTGAGTTGGTGCGTCTCCACTAAAACATGTCCTCAGATTCCTGATCGATGACCTTTGATAACCCTCGTCTGTGCATCGGTCCATTTGGGTCATGAATGTGATGCCTCCTTAAGAAAAAGTGCTCATGTATAAATGATAATATAAAAACAATGTCTGCTGTTTTGTGTCCACATCACGCTGTAGTTTAGTTTTTTCGTCCATTTTCCGCTCGTTCGTTTAATAAGTGAACATGAACAGGGGACACGCTTGTTTTTATGTTCAGTTATTGATATTTGCTGAAAAAATTCACTTTTTTTTGTCAGTTTTCTCTGTTTTTGATATAATACCCTCAACTTTAATCTGAGCTTTTGTAAACATCTACATGATCAGAGAATTAAATATAGGAAAATACCTGAATTTCACTGAAAAAACACAAAAATAGTGGATGGAGATGCTTAGTTCATATTAAATAATAAATAAAGGAACAAAAATGAATTAAAAATTTAAAAAAATAATAAATAACCTGAAAAAATAAGCAAAAAGGTTGATTAAAACTAATTCAAAAATAATAAAATAAGCAACAAAATGGACAAAAACAGCCAAGTGGTCAATAAAATGAATACGAACAGTGGAGACGCTTGTTTTGATTTTCAGTTATTGATATATTTGCTGAAAAAATTCACTTTTTTTGTCAGTTTCTTCTCTGTTTTTGATATAATAACCCTCAACTTTAATCTGAGCTTTTATGAACATCGACATGATCAGCAAAGTAAATATAGGAAAATACCTGAATTTTATGGAAAAAACACAAAATACAGAGGACAATACTATAATAAATGGTGATAAATCGCTTTAGAAAGGTTAAAAAGAGAGAAAATGTCACTTGGAAACTGCCACAAAAGTAGCACTGGGTCTTTATGGGTTAAAATAAAAAACAAACAAACAAACAAACAATGGTATGGCGTTGAGTTGGTGCGTCTCCACTAAAACGTGTCCTCAGATTCCTGATCGATGACCTTTGATAACCCTCGTCTGTGCATCGGTCCATTTGGGTCATGAATGTGATGCTTCCTTAAGAAAAAAGTGCTCATGTATAAATGATAATGTAAAAACAATGTCTGCTGTTTTGTGTCCACATCACGCTGTAGTTTAGTTTTTTCGTCCATTTTCCGCTCATTCGTTTTTTTACCTCCTGCGTCTCGCCCAACTAAAGAGAGACAGATGGAGAGAGAGAGAGGATAAGGAACTGTTGCATAATTCATGTTCACCTGCTTGTGTCAAATGCATGGCACAGTCACAACTGCAACAACAGATGATGCACGCGCTCCTGCCTGAACAAAGCAGGCGTTGTGTAATGCTCACTGGGATCCTGGCAGTCAGCGTTGAGACCAGGTGAGCCATAAAGTACGCCATAATAGGCCCAGAGGATCATCAGGGACCTGAATCACCGCAACAACCAGCTGTTTGTGCTGCAGCTCAGAGACGATGCATGATAGAAATGTACACGGACTTCAACTATGTGGACAAAAGTATGTGGACATGTTCGATTCAGGTGTTTCTTTTGTAACAGGGGTCTGGGATACAAAATAATCACAAATGAAATAATATAGTTTTATATTGGGATAAATATCATTACATTGGTTAGTTTGGTTTAAATTGTTATATATGCATCCAAAATGCCTCAGAGATGTTTTTTTACTTAATTCTCTCAACTTTAATTTTTTTTTTTTTTTTTTTTTTTTATCCTTGACTGATTTTAACCCATAAAGACCCAGAGCTACTTTTATGGCAGTTCCCGAAATAATTTTTCTCTCTTTTTAACGTTTATTAACCCAATTTATCACCATTATTATAATATGCTCTGTATTTGGCATTTTCACTGTAAATTATGTATTTTGTTTTACATATACAGGGTGGGGAAGCAAAATTTACAATGAACATTTAGTTGTTTTTTCTCAGCAGGCACTATGTCAATTGTTTTGAAACCAAACATATACTGATGTCATAATCATACCTAACACTATTATCCATACCTTTTCAGAAACTTTTGCCCATATGAGTAATCAGGAAAGCAAACGTCAAAGAGTGTGTGATTGCTGAATGCACTCGTCACACCAAAGGAGATTTCAAAAATAGTTGGAGTGTCCATAAAGACTGTTTATAATGGAAAGAGAGAATGACTATGAGCAAAACTATTACCAGAAAGTCTGGAAGATACTATTAAAGAAGAATGGGAGAAGTTGTCACCTGAATATTTGAGGAACACTTGCGCAAGTTTCAGGAAGCGTGTGAAGGCAGTTATTGAGAAAGAAGGAGGACACATAGAATACAAACATTTTCTATTATGTACATTTCTTGTGGCAAATAAATTCTCATGACTTTCAATAAACTAATTGGTCATAGACTGTCTTTCAATCCCTGCCTCAAAATATTGTAAATTTTGCTTCCCCACCCTGTATTATATATATTTTTTAATTTAATTTATATATTCATGAAAACTCAGAGTATATTTAAAGGTTATTATATCAAAATAGAGAAAACTGAAGAAAAAGTTACTTTTTCAGCAAAGATATCAGTAACTGAACATAAACCCAGTGTGTCATCCACTGTCACTGATCCAACCTCATGGGTTTTACTGGTGAATCAATGCTGTAGAAGAGGATGGTGTTTCCACGGCAACTACGGAGCCTCTGAACGTCCAAATGGGTCATATCTGACGACCATGAAAAGATGGATAACTGTATTTTACACTAATTATTTACATGTATTGATAGGATTAGTGGATCAACATTATTATAATATTATCCTCTGTATTTTGTGTGTTTTCAGTGAAATTCAGGTATTTTCCTATATTAATTCGCTGATCATGTAGATGTTCATAAAAGCTCAGATTAAAGTTTAGGGTTATTATATCAAAACAGAGAAAACTGACAAAAAAAAGAGATTTTTTTTTTTCCAGCAAATATATCAATAACTGAACATAAAAACAAGCGTCTCCACTGTTAGTATTAATTTTATTTACCACTTTGGCTTTTTTTTTCCATTTTGTTGCTTATTTTATTCTTTTTTGAATTAATTTTAATCAACCTTTTTGCTTATTTTTTCAGGTTATTTATTATTTTGTAATTTTTTAAATTCATTTTTGTTCATTTTATTTATTATTTAATATGAACTAAGCATGTCCATCCACTGTCATTGATCCACTCTATGGGTTTTACTGGTGAATCAATGTTGTAGAAGAGGATGGTGTTTCCACGGCAACTACGCAGCCTCTGAACATCCAAATGGGTCATATCTGATGACCATGAAAAGATGAATAACTGTATTTTACACTAATTATTTACATGTATTGATAGCATTAGTGGATCAACAGGTATTAAACAGTTTAGAAGAAACAAAAACATAATATAACACAAACATGTCGAACAAATTGTTAATTCCTTTTCAAAATTGTCAAAGTTCTGCCTCCTTCCTCATTAATGACAGTCTTGTAGTGACACTGGAAAGGCCTCTGGTGAACAAAGTCCTCCCCCCTGGTGGATTATCTGTGTATTGCATGTATCTAATTGTATACATCGGGTTTTTCAAGACAAAAAATACCACACTGATCATGTAGAGGCTTTAAAACTCATGTATCAAATATGATACGATTGGTGTTATAGGGTTAATATGGGTTGGATAATTCACATGTTTTTTATTATTGATTCATGAAAATACATGTAGAATTAACCTTCAGTCTAACCAGGTCCAGTTCAGAACTAATACTTTAATACAATAACATCCAAAATGTCCTGAATGTACATGTTTAGGAGGCTGTTATGCATTGAGATTTCTGCTTTTATCAGTAGACTTCGCTAACTTCACGACCCATTTGCTGGAGGGCTTTCAACAAAAAAACCCCAAAACAAACAAACCCTAAATCTTGTGAGCCGTCCTGCTGCTCGCTGAGGAATGAAACCCAAACATGATGGCAGACGGATGGAGGGGTGGCAGCTGCACTCTGCTCCCAAACATTAGCAAACACAACACCCAAGACGTGATTTATGAAAACAGATTTCTTTTTATGTGAGATCAGACGGTTAATGTCCACCGCTGTCTTTGCTCGTCCTGTTTCCCACAGAGACGCTCTGGTAATGACTTAATTATCGCTGAAACAAACATCGGACTCTTGTATAAAGTCAGATCTGATGGTGGACGATGGAGGACCACAGCAGGTGTCCATATGTCCCACCGTCCACTGCACTTTAACATGGATTGTCTCAATGTCACAGACTGAAATGGTAAAAACCTGTCGTCTGTGACTGACTGCATCGTTACAGTCGTGAAATGATGCTCAAAGGTGCTACCAGTAGCTTTATATTTATTAGATGTGGAGGTAAAAGTCCTTTTTTTCCACCAAATACTAAAACTTATTGCCTAAATATTGAACCATTGGTGTTGAATGTTGTAGTTTGATTAAAATAAAGTATGGATCCAATAAAATAAGGCTGGGGATGCACTGAGATATCAACTGAACAATGGTGCAGTTATTTAATCAATTTAATATTTTGTATTTTATCATGAATGTGTATGAAAAACGACTGAAAAAACTGACAAATATGCCTATTTTAAGCTATAAAATGACTGTTTATTTGTTCTCTGGTATAACAGCTACATTTATATGGACTTTCAGGGTTTTGTCCACCATGAAAAATAGAAATAAAGTTTTATAAACTATTATTGATCAAATACTCTACAGAATATTCTATTGTTTAATCAAGGAATCTGGAAAAAATACTTTTGCTTTATTAAAGTCAAATAGTTCATATACATTACATACATATGAAGGTAGGTTTGTTTCTTTATTGCTTTAACCCCAAAAGAAATTCAATTAAAAAAAAAAAAAAACTTCACTCCACCTTTTCAATCAAAGAAAAAGTGTTTCAATGCAAAAAATTATTTGAGATCCAAAAAATTGCATTTGAACACTTTTTTTCTTTGTTTGAAAAGGTTTTTTTTTAACTGAAGTGAGTTATTTTTTGATTGAAAATAATTTTTTTGATTGAAGTCATCTTTTGTATTTGGGCCATATTAGGGGTAGGATATTTGTGTCTTTATTATTCAATCCCAAAAAATATAACTTCAATCAAATAAAAACTTCCCTTCAATTTAAAAAAAAAAAAAGTTTTTCAATTTAAAAAAAAAAACTTAAAAAAACAAAAAGCCACATTTTTAATCAAGAAAAAATGTGTTTGAATGCAAAAAATTTGAGAGCCAAAAACTGCATTTGGACACATTATTTTCTCTGTTTGAAAAGGGTTTTTTTGATGAATGAGAGAGTTATTTTTTGATTGAAAATAAGTTTTTTGATTGAAGTTATGTTTTTTGAAGTTGGGCCATATTAGGGCTAAGATATTTGCATCTTTATTATTCAATCCCCAAAAAATATCACTTAAAAAAAACAAAAAAAAAAAACAAAACACACACACACACACACACACACACAATATATATATGTATATATATATATATATATATATATATATATATATATATATATATATATGTAATTTAAAAAACTTCAATAAAAAACCTTTTAAATCATAGAAAAAATGTATTTCAATGCATAAAATTTTGAGACCCAAAAATTGCATTTGAACATGTGTTTTCTTTGAAGTGAAAAAAGTTTTAAGTATTTTTTTTTTTTTTTTTTGCATTCAAACAGCAGCCACATTATTACCACAGCAGATAGACACACAGAAACGGCTTCATTGCTTCTTGCTGCTGCATAGAATTCCGAAAAAGGCCCGAGTGACAGTTTGGTTTCGGGTTTGGTATTGTTTGGATTTTTCGTGTTTGTTGATTGGAAGCTCCAAAGACGAGTTCAGGATGCACTTGGTCTCAGTTTAAGAATTTATTCTGATCACATGTGAAACATAAAAGCCAGCGCTGGTCTCTCTGGACAAAAGCTCCTGCAGGAACTCGAATCAAAGAACCCCAAATACCGGGTGTGGTGGACAGTTATCTTCTTGGATGACTCCGCCCCAAACATCATCTGACTCCGTCTTCTGATTGGACCTCACCTGTTGACATGACTTGCCAACCATCAGTCCATGTCTTGTTGCTGGGATGTGCTACGCAACGTGTCATGACTGTTGTTTCAGACGTGTATCTATTGGAATGTGAGGTCCTAGCTTCTGCAGACACAACATGTTCTTCAGTGAACTGACCCTGAATCTGATCAGAACTGGTGTCCATGAGTTTACTGGGAGACAAGCTTCAGCAGCAGAGAAATATGTGACATTTTGGAGCAGTTCAGAGCAAGACTGTAATTATTCTATAATTATTCTTCAGTATGTAAACAAACAGACTGTTTGTGATGGCATACACTTCGAACCTGTTCACCGTAATCATGGAAAGACTAACGGATTCCTCATATTTAGGCTGTGACTCGGATGAAAAAGTGGTGACGAACATCATACGCTGCTTTAAACTAAATAAAGGGAAACCAAACCTTGAAATCACAAATATAAAACCTGAATAGACTGAAAAAACTGAACCCATTCCAACCTCACTGCAGTAAAAGCAAAGGGCGCTGAAACTGGACTTTACAAGTGTTATAAAAATGTTTAAATAAAGCCGTCAGTGTCTTCTGTTTGATTTAAGCAGACGTTTGGTTCTTATTCTCTATATCCTCCTAGAACAGCATGTGTGCACCTCCAACTATAACGTCTGCTAGGAACATTAATATATGTTCTATAATGAAAGTATTAATATATGTTCTATAATGAAAGTATTAATATATGTTCTATAATGAAGGTGTTAATATATGTTCTATAATGAAAGCGTTAATATATGTTGTATAATGAAAGCGTTAATATATGTTGTATAATGAAAGCATTAATTTATGTTCTATAACGAAAGTGTTAATATATGTTCTATAATGAAAGTATTAATATATGTTCTATAACAAAAGCGTTAACATATGTTCTATAATGAAAGCGTTAATATATGTTGTATAATGAAAGCGTTAATATATGTTCTATAATGAAAGCATTAACATATGTTCTATAATGAAAGTATTAATATATGTTCTATAATGAAAGCATTAACATATGTTCTATAACGAAAGCGTTAATATATGTTCTATAATGAAAGTATTAATATATGTTCTGTAACGAAAGCGTTAATATATGTTCTATAACGAAAGCGTTAATATATGTCTTATAATTAAAGCGTTAATATATGTTCTATAACGAAAGCGTTAATATATGTTCTACAACAAAAGCATTAATATATGTTCTATAATGAAAGTGTTAATATATGTTCTATAATGAAAGTGTTAATATATGTTCTATAATGAAAGTGTTAATATATGTTCTATAATGAAAGTGTTAATATATGTTCTATAATGAAAGTGTTAATATATGTTCTATAACGAAAGCGTTAATATATGTTCTTTAATGGTAGAAGTTTCTCATTTATTCTTGAGTACATTCTGTCACATGGCCTTGGTCTGCGTCTGCTTCTAAACTCTGCTGAATATTCACAGAGTTTCTGTTTACAACAGTTGACTGCAATCTTGTCATCGGTTACAAAACTGCTCAATTACCCCGGTCATGTTTGTACTTAAGGAAAGCGCTTCAGTGATTTTTAGTGATTGACTTGCTGGAATCATTTCTGTCCTCCTGCTGAGTGCACTTCTGGGGAAAAATAATATTGTTTCAACATATTTCTAGCTCCTCTTCTGTGTTTTTAGAATCATTATCTTTGGGTGACATGACTGGTCACATAACTGGTCCAGCACATCCACATTTCCATGGCCGTGACATGTGGTTGAACACTAGTCATTTATTTTTTCTCCCTGGGACACGATGTCTGGAGAGAAATAATTTACTTGATAACACACTTAACCTTTAATCTACAACAATGTGTCATGTTTCATAAGATTGCTCTGTGTTTTCAGCTGTGTGGCAATATATTTTCCAGTGAATCCAACAGGGCTTTTAAAGAGATTATTTGTCTTGAGGAAGAATTGAATTCAACCCTGTAAAGCCTGAACCATTCAATCATTAACAGAAAATTCCAGTTCTTTGAAAGTGGAGCCTTTATTGGTCCTTCTGAACAACCAAAACATTTTTTTTTTCAAATATCAATTTCCATGTATAATTTTCAATTTTGTATCATATTTGATACATCGGGTCTCAATGCTCAAATATTATTATTTTTGAACAAACAAAAACATAATATAACACAAACATGTCTAACGAATTGGTAATTCCTTTTCAAAATTGTCACAGTTCTTCCTCCTTCCTCATTAATGTCAGTCTTGTAGTGTTACTGGAAAGGCCTCTGCTGAATGAACTCCTCCCCCTGGTGGATTATCTGTGTATTGCATGTATCTAATTGTATACATCAGGTTTTTCAAGACAAAAATCACACTGATCATGCAGAGGGCTTCAAAGTGCTTGTATCAAATGATACATTTGGCGTTATAGGGTTAATCTCGACCCATGAAGGAAACATGTCATTCTTCAGTTTACCACAAACACTGAAAAACATTTTTAGATATGTGGTTTTTACTATAGTAAGGGAATAGTACGGGAAATATACTGCGTTGAACATATTTTACCCGTCTTTAACAGTCTTAAATGTATTTGTTTACCCTTAAAAACCCCAAAAATCCACTGGTGTCCAAAACCATCCACTGATCTAAACTGTTTAATATCTGTTGAGCCACTAATCCTATCAATACATGTAAATAATTGGTGTAAAATACAGTTTGGCATCTTTTCATGGTCATCAGATATGACCCATTTGGACGTTCAGAGGCTCCGTAGTTACCATGGAAACACCATCATCTTCTACAACATTGACTCACCAGTGAAACCCATGGAGTCAGATCAGTGACAGTGGATGGACACACTGGGTTTATGTTCGGTTAATGATATATTTTACTGAAAAAGTCACTTTTTCTTTAGTATTCTCCATTTCTGATATAATCACCCTCAACTTTATTCTGAGCTTTTATAAACATCTACATGATCAGTGAATTAAATATAGGAAAATACCTGATTTTCCCTGAAAAAACACAAAATACAGAGGATCATATTTTAATAAATGGTGGTAAATCCCTTAAGGAAGGTTCAATAGAGAGAAAATTTCATTTATGAGGACATTTTTTTGGTATCTGTGAATATTTGATAAACTATAAATAACCAGTTAAAAGCGCAGGCTGAAAAGTCCTGGGGTAAAACATGCTATTTTTGCCGTTGAGCAGAGTTTGTTCTGCAGTCCGGTCCAGCATTAACAGGATGTTTTGCTATAAGTGACAGCCATGCCTGGTCTCTGTCTTGTATCAGTAACTGTAACAAGGACACGAGGACGGCAGCTGCTGTCCTGATGAAGCCAGTCGGTGTGGTCTATACCTGAGTGCTGACGTGCACGCTCATGCCACCCCGGGGAGATGACTTTGTCCTCACCAGCGGAAGTCTGAGATAATGTGGTGACACAGCGGGAATGCAGATGCCACTGTTCGACCACTAAACCCTTATACACAGGGCTGTTCGAAAATATCCTAGAAATTTAGAGATAGAACAGTTAAAAAAATCAATCAAACAAAATCAATGTGGAGGGAAATTCAGTAAAAACCATCTCTGAGGTATTCTGGAAGCAAAGATAACAATTTAAACCAAACTGACTAATGCAATGATTAGAGGTAGACTGATATATCGGCTGGCTGATATATTGATTTTTTCAATATTGGCCGTTGGCCTTAATTTTTTTTTTGTTTTTTTTTGAAAGCTGATATTTGATCAGTAATAAAAATGTTCTAAGATATTTGATCAGGCACTTGTGTGGGCTGCACTTCAAGTTCAATAAATGTTAAAAGAGTACTATGTGTATAAATAATTTAATTTATATTGCTGCATGAAAATCTTAATTATTGGAGTGCTTCAATTGTATTTTAAGGTCAATGTGCTTCAAAAAAAACCAACCAAACAAAACCAAAACAAAAAACGGCTGTAAATATCGGCCTAAAAAATCACTGTACATACCTCCTGTAGGCTGACCAAATTTTTAAAAATCGGCATCAGCCTTAGATAAAACCCACATCGATCGACCTCTAACAATGATATTTATCCCAATATGAAACTATATTCTGACATTAGTCATTATTGTTTTGTATCCCAGACCCCTGTTAGAAAAGAAACACCTGAATGCAACATGTCCACATATTGTCCATATAATGTAGATTAGCCTGAAAATAAGACCAGGGAGGAGGAAAAAGTTGAATTACCTTATTTGATTATTATTTAGTCAGAAAATTTAAAATATTTTAGAAATTTAGAGGTAGAACATTTAAAATCATAGTCATGGATTGAAAAAAACAAAATCAATATTGAGAGAAATTAAGTTAAAACCATCTCTGAGGCATTTTGGAAACAATGATAACAATTTAAACCAAACCAATTAATGCAATGATTAGCGGTAGATTGATGTATCTGCTGGCTGATATATTGATTTTTTAAATTATCGGCCATCAGCCTTAATTTTTGTTTTTTGAAAGCCAATATTTGATCAGCAGTAAAAATGTTCTGAGATATTTGATCAGACACTTGTGTGGGCAGCACTTGAAGTTCAATAAATGTTAAAAGAGTACTATATGGACATGTTTAAATAGTTTCATTTGTATTCCTGCATAAAAATCTTATTTATCTAATACAGCCAATGTACTTAAAAAAAAAAAAAAAATCTGCCTTAAATATTGGCCTAAAAAAATCGGCTGTACATATCTCCTATCATCTGACCAAATTTTAAAAAATCAGCATTGGCCTTAGAAAAACCCTTATCGGTCGACCTCTAACAATCATATTTATCCCAATATTAAACTATATTCTTTCATTATTATTGTTTTGTATCCCAGACCCCTGTTAGAAAAGAAACACCTGAATTCAACATGTCCACATACTTTTGTCCACATAGTGTAGATTAGCCTGAAAATGAGACCAGGGAGGAACGAAAACATTGAATTACCTTATTTGATATTATTTACAGTCAGAGAATTTAAAATATTTTAGAAATTTAGAGATAGAACATTTAAAATCATAGTCATGGATTGAAAAAACAAAATCATATTGAGAGAAATTAAGTTTTAGAAGCAAAGATAACAATTTAAACCAAACTAACCAATGGAATGATTTTAATTACAATATAAAACTATATTATTTTATTAGTCATTATTGTTTTGTATCCCAGACCCTGTTAGAAAAGAAACACCTGAATTCCACATGTCCACATACTTTTGTCCACATAGTGTAGATTAGCCTGAAAATGAGACCGGGGAGGAATGAAAAAGTTGAATTACCTTATTTGATTATTATTTACAGTCAGAGAATTTGAAAGATTTTAGAAATTTAGAGGCAGAACATTTAAAATCCTAGTCATGGATAAAAAACAAACAAAAAACGAAATTAATATTGAGAAAAATTAAGTAAAAATCATCTCTGATTCATTTTAGAAGCAAAGATAACAATTTAAACCAAACTAACCAATGCAATGATTTTAATTACAATATAAAACTATTATTTTATTAGTTATTATTGTTTGTATCCCAGACCCCTGTTAGAAAAGAAACACCTGAATGCAACATGTCCACATACTTTTGTCCACATAGTGTGTATAATATGGATGCACACAAACACATACACTCATTTCCCTTTTGTGCCTTTTATGCAAAAATAATGCAAAGCAGCTACTCCACCTCACCTCACCTCACCTCACCTCGTCCCTCTCTGATCAGCCTCCTCTTGGCCAAGTATCGTTCAGGATGACAAACTGTTTTCCTGACGAGCAGAGGACGGACGCAGATAAATCACCGTGTTTGTAGAGGTGATGTAAAAGCACTTCTGTCCCAGTCCACTGCCTTTATGCTTTTATATGTGTAGGTACAAACCCTCCGCCTGTTAGCAGTGAACACCACCTAAAACAGGGCTGTCAAACTCATTTTAGTTCAAGGGCCATATTCAGCTAAATCTGATCTGCGGTGGACCGAAACAGTAAGATAATAACATAATAACCTATACATAATGACAACTGCACATTTTTTCTTTGTTTTAGTGCAAAAAACCCCCGTTAAATTATGAAAATACTTACTTTTATAAACTATCCAAAAAAAACTGAAAAAACTGAAATTTAAATTTAAAAAATGTAAGAAAATTTGGTACAGTTTTAACATATTATTCCTCAACTTCTCATTAGTCCATGTGCGTTCTGGATCAGATCTACAAAGACACTAAACACTGAGGAACAGGAAGAATATGGTTCAAATTGGGCTGAATTTTCTTTAGACATTTCAGGTTGTTCATATTTGTTCAGGTTATTCACATTTTAGTATTACAGGATAGTTTGTAAATGTAAATATTTTCAAAATTTAATGTAATTTTTTGCACTAGAACAAAGAAAAAAAATGAAGTTGTTAATTCTAGATTTTTTGGCTTAATTCAAGATTTTTTTTACTTAATTGAAGATTTTTTTTTTGGCTTAATTCAAGATTTTTTAACTTAACTGAAGTTTTTTTTTTGGCTTAATTCAAGATTTTTTTAAAACTTAATTGAAGACTGTTTTTTTTTTTGGCTTAATTCAAGATTTTTTGGTATATTTGAGATTTTTTTTTTTTGCTTAATTCAAGAATTTTTTTTTTACTTAATTGATGATTTTTTTGGCTTAATTCAACATTTTTTTTTTTTTTACTAAATTTTAGATTTTTTTTACTTAATTGAAGATTTTTTTTTTGCTTAATTAAAGATTTTTTCCTAAAGTCAAGCTACATTTTTTTTGCTTAATTCAATTCAAGACTGTGGAATTTTTGCACTTGGCAAAAACATCCCAGGGGCCGAACTGGACCCTTTGGCGGACAGCATGTTTGAACCCCTGACCTAAAAGATGCATAAAATAAAAGGACAAGCTGAGGAACGCTGTGATATACACTCCTGTTCCAGCGTTCTGTCTGTGGGTTTAGTAAAGTCGGATAAATGTGACCTGCCGTTCAGACTGAAGTCGCATTGCAAACTAGAAAAGCACTTGGAGAGCGCAGACCTTCGTCAAGGCAGAACAACATTTCCTGAAAATTTCATCCAAACCCTTCCATAACTTTTTGAGTTATCGTGCTAACAAACAGACAAACAGACAAAACAAACCCCGATGAAAACATAAATTATGAAAATTAATTAAATTAATTATGAAAACATAAATATCAGATACATATTAGATTTAGGACCACATATGAAAGTGTCCTGGGTCAGATTTGTGCTGTTCAAACTGTCTTTAACAGATCGGATACAGGTCACATATGGGAAAAAAAATCGGATTTTGGCCAAATTTGACTCCAGTGTGAACATAGCCGAAGATAATTTATAAAGACTTTATTCAGATTAAGAAGGAGAATGCAAAATTTAAATCATAAAAAAACTCTCCATCCTTCTCTTCAGGTTTTTGCCAAAAATGAGGGGGATAAAAACGTACACTGTAAAAAAATGACTGTAGAATTAACACCAAAAAGTTGTAAATTGCAACATAAAAAAATGTAAGTGACAATACAATGCAAAGTTGTTTATTTGAAAGGATTTTTGTGTTAACGATTAAATCAAATATAGCTGTAGTTTTTACAGAAAGGGTATGTGAACAAAACCAGATTTGTATGTAGAAATGATGGATTTCTATTGTTTTTGGAAAATAAAACTGTAAATTGAAAAACAATGTGATGCCGTTTAAACTGCAAGACCATACTGGTGAAATAATGGCCTATTTGGGTTTTTTTTTCGTTTTTTTTTTTTTTCATAAAAAAGTTATTTAAAAAAAAAAGTAAACATTTAACAATTTAACATTTTTAATTTGTAAATGAATGGGTTGGTAGAGTAGGTAGAGCGGCTCGTCCAGTAACCAAAGGGTTGGTGGTTCAAATCCAGGCTCTGACTGTCCATATGTCAAAGTGTCCATGGAAGACACTGAAATTACTCCCAGTCGGACCTGTCCAAAGCCACCATGAAGGTGGAGAAAATGTGCTAAATAAGTGCAGTCCATTTACCATTTAAATCCAGTGTTAAATCTACATGTTTATCCCTCTGGTATCCTGTCCACCAAGACCCTGACTAAGCACCAAGTGGGCCTTTTTGGCACACTTGTGGAATAATGTCAAAAATTTTTCATACAGTTTGTTTTTAATTCTTTTACAGTTTTTTCTATTTCATCAACTTGGGCCGGAAAAAAAATACCAAACACTCAATAATTGTCACATTTTTTAACCCTTTAAATGCCGTGTTTGTAATGTAAACAAACCATTTTTTTGGATGCAAAAAACAAAAAAATTATTTTTTTTCAATACACTACATAAAAAGTGGATCACATATTTGATTTTTTCATCCTGGCATATGTCAGTGATTAACTCCAACATCGGTTAATTTGCATTATTATTTTTGGCGCTAGGTCAAATGTTCAAAAATACTAGCATCTGTCCCCAAGTGTGCCAAAATGGCACACCTATAAATCAAACTATTAAATATTATATATTGATATATTTTTCTGCTCTAATTTGATTTTATTTTTGTAAATCAAGGTCAGCTCTAATCATACATATCAAATTCATTTTACATTTTTTTTAACTCTTTAAACGATCTCTTCTGATCATGTCACTACATTTTTGATGCAAAAACACAAAAATGTTTTTTTTGTTTTTTTTTCAAAATACTACTTAAAAATTGGATTACATATATTTGATTTTTGCAGCCTGGCATATGTCAATGATTAACAGCAACATTAACAAGGTTAATAAATTAATTTAGACCCTCCCCTCTCAAATGAAGCCCAGATATCAGTAAAAGCAGGATTTATGCCTTAATGGCTTTCAGATCAAAAACAGTGGTTATCTAAGAAGAAATAGTGCGTTTTAGGCACACTTGGGAGACAGATGCTAGTCTTGTAATTTTCTTTTGTTTACAATGTGCAAATGTTAGTTGGTGGCCAGAATTTTAAAGATCATGCACAAATGAACAACTTTTGAATTCTAACTTTATTTAAATTGTGAAAAATAATATGAAGTTTTTTAACACAAAGTGCAAAGTGTGCCTAAAAAGCACACCCGGATTCCGGAGGGTTAAAATGTTAACTCTGCATGTTACTCCGTAAATATGTTTACAGCTGGATGTGTTTTTTACAGTATTGTTCTGGTAACCACAGCTGCCAGTTTTTTTCCATAAAAACAACAGTATTTTTTTTTTTTTACAGTGTATAATTTGAAAAAAACTTCAGTTCCATTCCACCACCAGATTTTTCTACGAACCTAAAAGAAAACATTGGCTGCAGAAAAGAACAGGGATGATAAAAACACAGATAACATTAATATCACAAGATGTTTTATCATCCTATTAAATCTGTTTTAGAATATTAAGATGGAAACCTTCCCATTTAGATCTGAGGACGATATGGATTTGTTGTTGTGGTTCCAGTCTTTTCTGTGAGCAGACATTATATGAGGAGCTCAGTGTAGTTACAGTATGGGAGCATATGCACTTTATAATCCATTATTCATGTAGGTTAGTTTTGGCACAGGTCTATATTTGTCTCCGCTCTGGACGCTGAACCTTCATCCTGGTTCAGCTCGTTCAGCTCATTGCACGGTCATGATCAAGCCTCTTAATAATTGAACTGCAAATGAGTGGTGAGCGTGTGCTTAATAATACATCAGCAGCAGAGTTACAGTTCCTTTGTGTTCCAGAGGTGGCTGAATGTGTGGCTGAAAGGGTCGCTGAAGAGGGTCGGAGGTGGTGCTGCAGGGCATGTGTGGACTCAACCATTTCATGTTGTTACAGGCCATTATCCGAGCCACGAATGGAAATCATAATAATAGTAATAATCTGTATTTAGAGAGCGCTGTATGTACCGAAGTGCAATGCTCTGTACACTGTAAAAAAAAAAATCTGTAATTTAACAGAATTTTCACTGTTTATTTTTTCCTGTATTTGTAAGATACAGGAAAATATCAATGAAATGACAAAAAGACTGTGATCTAACATGTCAAATGTAAATAACACGAAAAAACTGTAACTGTGAATAACCGAAAAGTTTCCATTTTTTAGGAGAATTTTTTTCTTTTTTCACAGTTAAAATATTTGCAAATGTATCATAATTTTACAAATATTTCTTTTCTATTCATGAGATTAAACTGTTAATTTAAAGTTTAAAACTGTAAAATAAATAAATAAATAAATAAAACAAGATAAAATGACTGACAATTAACCGTAAAAGACGTATATGTTGTGTAAGTTTAACTAGACTTGTTTGTTAATTGTCAAATATCTTGTGTAATTACAGGAGGTTTCACAACAAAATGTTGAATAAATGTATTTTTTTGAATGTATAACATGTGTAAGCACTGATAAACTGTCCAAATACAGTTTTTATCAGTGGATTGGACAACTGAGTCTCACTGAAAATATATATATAATATATATATATAATATATATATAGATATATATATATATATATATATATATAATTATATATATATATTTTTTTTTTTTTTTTTATAGGTAATTTGATTGTTTTAATACATGTAAGTATCTTTTTATTAACATTAAAAAGTAAAAAATAAAGCAAAATCTCATGTAAATTTCGGTCAGAAACTGTACTTCAATTATGGAAAATTATCGTATTTTTATGAGATGTTTTTTTTCCGTTATTTTTCAGTTTTTTTGGCACCCTGCTGCCGGAATTTTACTGGGTTTTTTTTTGTTTTTTTTTACAGTGTAGTAAACGAGTAGTAAAATAAAAACACTTTAGAAGGAAATAAAAGTAAGCTCAGGGAAATATAAATACTCTCTCAGAAAACTGTTTTAACCCATAAAGACCCAGTGCTACTTTTGTGGCAGAAGTTTTCTCTCCATTTAACATTTTTAAGGGATTTTGCATTATTTATTTATTATTTATTCATTTTAACAGTAAATCATGCATTTCTTTATTAATTTTTGTGCACATTTCAAGGTTTTTTGGTTAATTTTTTCTTTGTTTTTAAGTATTTTTCTCATTTCTTCTCACTGTTGAAGTATTTATTCATTTTTGTGCCACATTTCAAGTTTTTTGGTTCATTTTTTTCTTGTTTTTAAAGTATTTTGCTCATTTTCTTCTCACTTTTAAAGCATTTATTCATTTTTATGCCACATTTCAAGTTTTTGGTATTTTTTCCTCTTTTCAAGTATTTTATCATTTCTACTCACTTTGAAGTATTTTTTTTTTTTTTTTTTTTTTGTTTTTTTTTTTTTTTTTTTTTTTTTTTTTTTTTTATTTTACATTTTAGTGCCAGATTTCAAGTTTTTTGGTAAATTTTGCTTCGTTTTTAAGTATTTTTCTCATTTTCTTCTCACTTTTGAAGTTTATTCATTTTGTTCCACATTTCAAGTGTTTTTGGTTCATTTTTTCCTCGTTTTTCAAGTATTTTTCTCATTTTCTTCTCACTTAAAGCATTTATTCATTTTTGTATGTTTTTAGATTTTAAATAACACTACGGAGCCTCTGAACGTCCAAATGGGTCATATCTGATGACTGTGAAAAGATAACAAACTGCCTTTTACGCCAATTATTTACATGTATTGATAGAATAAGTGGATCAACAGGTATTAAACAGTTCAGATCAGTAGATGCTTTTGGTTTCCAGTGGATGTTTGGGTCTTTATGGTTAAAGCAGATCCACAGTAATGATGGGCCCAAGTCCATTTTCTGGTTCCTGATCATGTTTCTGTAGAGGAACATGATCAGTAAAGCTGCTCATGTTTCAGTATCTATTCCAGTTTTGGCTCATTATACTAAGTTGTCTCTGTTCAGTCATGGCTTTAACGTGTGCTTTTGGTGATTTGATCCTAAGTTTACAGCTCAAATGGCGCTCTTCTGCCAGCTCATCTCACCTCAACTTGGCAAAGCTTGGCACAGTTTGGCCGTCGGCGCATTGTATTTCCACTACAGGTGTAGTACTCACTCACCTCTGCTAATCGTCATAGCAACACAACAACTAGGACTATTAGCCCAGCCAGTGCAATAATATTATATCCCTGAAATGGAGTTTCAGGGATATAATGGTTTTATTTCGAATGCCTCCACTGGATCTCCTTGGTGTTTTGGCGATAACTAGGACAGTTTTGATTGGATTTCTTCTTCCTCCATAACCAACAGTGGACCCCTAGTGGAAGAACACTATCGATTTCAGCTTCTATGAGTTTTATAAGTCATCCAAATGGAGGTGCTTTAATTGAAAATCAGGTTTTTGGGCATAAATCTAGCAATAATAGGCTGATTGTGATAAAATTTGTCAAATGTTATGACAAATGTCCATTTTCTGGCTACCATCCAGAGTTCAAATGGAGTCATTTTCATTCAATAGGTGGAGTTTTGTGGGGAAAAATTGGTTCTCTGACCATTATTCTGCCAATATCAGGTCCATATGTTTCAAACTGAGTTTGTATCGATTGTCTAACCCAGGGGTGTCACACTCATTTCACTTCAGGGGCCACATTCAGCCCAATTTGATCTGCAGTGGGCCGAACCAGTAAAATAATAACAGTTAAAAAAGTAAAATTATATTATGATCAGGTTTACATCTACATAGTTCCTTAAAAAGCTCAATAACATGAACAACTTGAATTCTTAAGAAAAACAAGTGCAATTTTAACATTTTAACAATATTCTGCCTCGTTTTTATCAGTTTATCATTTACGCATGTGCATTAAAATCGTACAAAACATTTAGTAACAGGCAGAATATTGGTACAATTGCATTTACTTTTCTTAAGACATTTCCGTTTTTTCATATTTGTTCAGGTTATTCACGGTTTTTGTAAAAGTCTAGTTTAGTATAAACATTTTCATGTAATTTTACTTTTTTACACCATAAAACACAAAGAGAGAATTTGGGGTTGTCATTATTTACAGGTTATTTTGATCATATTTTACTGGTCTGACCCACTTGAAATCTAATTGGACTGTATGTGTCTGTATGTGGAACCTGAATTAAAATGATTTTGACACCAGTGACTGTTAGTATCTTCAGTGTCATTTTTGCATTTTACAAATTCATCCCACAGGCTGGACTGGACCCTTTGGCGGGCCGGATTTGACCCACGGGCCGCATGTTTGACACCTGTGGTCTAACAGTTCTCTTTCTTCATGCCACTACATTGAGTTTACATAATGTCAATATTTGATACCAGGTGGTGTGTTTTTTTCCAAAAGGGTGTGTGTGTGTGGGGGGGGGGGTTGCTGCTGCTGAAAAAATTATTTGGACATTATTAAGGAAACAGTCGACCAATCAAGCTTAAACTTAGTTCATATTGATGGTCCAACAAATATCTATATCTTTTCTGACATTATTCAATAAATAATTTTCTGACATTATTCAGGCTGGATATCCTTGTGAACATGATAACTATCCCCCTTTAGCACCAACACAGGTGACCCCTAGGGGAAGAATCCGATTGATTTGGGGTGTTCCATGAATATTATCACTTGTCCAAATCGGGGTGTTTCTATTGAGAAATCGGGTTTTTTGGACATTATTAATAGCCATAGTAGGCCAATCAAGCTCAAATTTGGTTCATATTGATCATCCAAAAATATCAATCTTTTCCTTATTATTCAATGTTTAGTCAATGTCATATTTTACGTTGTGTTGTTTATTTGCTTTATTATATAACAGAGGATTTGGGGGATTTTGGGGGACATACCTTTGGTGTTGGCCTCCGATAGCTTAAGCCTGTAAAGCCTGAACCATTAAATCATTGACAGAAATTTCCAGTTCTTTGAAACTGGAGCCTTTATTGGTCCTTCTGAACAACCAACAATTTTTTTTTCAAATATCAGTTTCAATATATGAGTTTCAATTTTGTATTATATTTGATACATCAGGTTTCAGTGCTCAAATATTATTATTTTTGAACAAACAAAAACATTATATAACACAAACATGTCTAACAAATTGGTAATTCCTTTTCTAAATTGTCAAAGTTCTTCCTCCTTCCTCATTAATGACAGTCTTGTAGTGTCAAAACACAGTAATGTCCCGTCAGAGAACTTTAATTGGTTGCCATTCTAACATTTATTTCAATATAAAGTAGCTCCTTGTTTTGTTTAATCCCTTACGGTCCACCTAAAGCAAAAATGAATTTAAAAGTAAAAATGTGGGTCATTTAGCAACACTAATCTGTCAAATTGTCTCTAAAATGTCCCGTCAGAGAGATTTCGAATACCGTGTTTTGACCCTGTAGTGCAGGGCTCTCAAACTCATTTTCTTTCAGGGGCCACATTCAGCCCGATTTGATCTCCAGTGGGCCGGAGCAGTAAAATAATAACATAATAACCTATAAATAATGACAACTCCAAATTTTTGTCTTTATTTTAGTGCAAAAAAGCCCATTAAACTATGAAAATACTTCCTTTTATAAACTATTCAAACAAAAAAAGATGTGAATAACCCAAAAAAAAAAAAGAAATTTCTTAAGAAGAATAAGTACAATTTTAACGATATTATGCCTCAACTTATCATTTCTACATGTGCATTATGGATCGGATCTACAAAGACACTAAACACTTAGTAACAGGCAGAAAATAATTAAAATTGTGCTTAATTTTCTTTAGACATTTCAGGTTGTTCATATTTGTTCAGGTTATTCACATTTTATTGTTACAGGATAGTTTGTAAATGTAAATATTTTCATAATTTAATGTTATTTTTTGCACTAAAACACACAACAATTTGAAGTTGTCATTATTTATAGACATAATGTAATATTTTTTTCGCATCAAACCGAGAAGAAAATATGCAGTCTATTTCTTGTAGGTTATTATGCTATTATTTTACTGTAGATCATATTGGTCTGTATGTGGAACCTGAACTAAAATGACTTCGACAGCCTTGACTGTGGAATTTTTGCACTTTGCAAATTCATCCCATGGGCCGGATTGGAACCTTTGGCGGGCCGCATTTGGCCTCCGGGCCACATGTTTGAGACCCCTGATGTAGTGTCACTGGAAAGGCCTCTGGTGAACAAATTCCTCCCCCTGGTGGATTATCTGTGTATTGCATGTATCTAATTGTATACATCAGGTTTTTCAAGACAAAAAATATCACAGTGATCATGCAGAGGGCTTCAAAACTCATGTATCAAATATGATACGTTTGGCATTATAGGGTTAAGCCTCATTATTTATTTACTTTTAACTTATTTACTGAAATATGCATGTTTTTAGATTTTAACTGACACTACCGAGCATCTGAACATCCAAATAGGTCATACAGGGTGACAAAAAAAACGGGAACTTTTTAATAATCCAATAAAACCAAGAGTGATGGAAGAAAAATATTTATTCATAGTAATTGAAACCTTAAAACATGCCATTTAAGAAACAATAATGGAATTTTGTTTTTTAAAATGACTTCCTGTAGATGGCGTCCTCCTGTACGAATGCATTCTTGAAATCTGCTGTTGAGATTCCTCATTGACCGCTGCAACATCTCAGCTGGGATACTGTGAATTTCATCCTGAATTCTCTGTTTTAACTCATCCAGAGTTCTTGGTCGAGTCGTGTACACATTACTCTTGAGATAGCTCCACAAAAAAAACACAAACGGACAAATCTGGCGATCTAGGGGGCCAGGGAACGTTACGAATCTTGAGATCACATGGTTACCGAACAATTCTCACACAGCCGCCAATGGTTACTAAAATGGGGGTGTGTTTACTTGCTCAAGGTCACTGTCTTGCAGTGCTGCCACTTGCTCATGTCTGCCAATACGCACTTCAAAAATTCAGGTTTTTTTGGGTCACCCTGTAATTTAAAAAAAATGAAAATTCCATCATTGTTCTTAAATGGCATGTTTTAAGGTTTCAATTACTATGAATAAAATATTTTTCTTCCTTCACTCTTGGTTTTATTGGATTGTTAAAAAGTTCCCGTTTTTTTATGTCACCCTATATCTGATAACCATGAAAAGATGAGAAACTGCATTTTCCACCAATTATTTACATGTATTGATAGGTAGTCGATCAAAATGTATTAAACAGTTTAGATCAGTCGGTGGTTTTGGTCGGTGGCTGATGTTTGGGTCTTTACGGGTTAATTTCTTATTGTGTTGGTAGTTGGAGTGTTAACATGGAGAGAATTTGACAGTTTTTCGTATTTTCATTGTATTTCTAATCCTGTTCATCCACAAGTAACCCATGTAAAACCTAAAAGTCCAGTCAAAGGAGGTGGACGCTGAGGCTAACATGACTTCAGCTCCTCCTGACATTTAAGTGCTGGTGTAAATGGGTGCCTAGAATAGAGGCCTTTGTGTGTTTGTGAGTGTTGTCTGCCCTCCTTCACAGTCTGACCCTGTACGGCCCAAACATTGGGCTCATTGTGACTCCAAATGTTGAATGGCGTCACCGCTGTGCAGCTCAGACACGGGTCTTGTAGAAGATGAATTAAAATGATTGTATAGTCAACATTGGCCTTTGTCATTATGTTCGTAAAGGAGACACATTCACATTATCCCCTTCATTTAAATCAGGGCTGTTAAAGTCAGTTTAACTTAGGAGCCACTTTCAGCCCAGTTTGATCTCCAGTGAATCAGACCAGTAAAATAATAACATAATAACATATAAATAATGACAACGCCAAATGATTCTCTGTATTTTAGTTTTAAGAATTTGATTAAATTCTGAAAATATTTACATTTACAAACTATCCAAACAAAAAAACGTGAAAAACCTGGAAAAAAAATGAAATTTCAATCGAAAAATATGTGTAATTTTTTTTTTTTTTAGTATACCTTGTAGAAGCCAGTAATGTAATAACAACTGATAATGTAATAATGGCCAATAACGTAATACATTTTCCATTTTTAAAATGTAATAGGCCAATAACGTAATATCTGGCCAATAATGTAATAAAAGTCCTGAACCAATAACATAATAACTTTTGGCCAATAGTGTTATAACTTATTACGTTATTGGCTCAGTTATTACATTTGCAAATAATTTTTTTTTACCAGGCCAATAACGTAATAACCAGCCAATAAGTCATAACGTTATTGGTCAAAAGTTATTACGTTATCAGTTCAGGACTTTTATTAAGTCATTGGCTTATTACATTTTAAAAATGGCAAATTTATTACGTTAACGGCCGTTATTACATTATTGGCTGTTAATATTACATTATTGGCTTCTACATACCTTAGGTTATCATTTATACATGTACATTACAGATTGGATCTACAAAGGTGCAAAACATTTAGTCACAGGCAGAATATTGTTAAAATAGCACTTCATTTTTTTTTTTAAACATTTCAGGTTGTTTTCGTAATTTAATGTTATTTTTTTGCACCAAAACTAATTTTAGTGTTGTGATTTTATAGAATATTATGCTATTATTTACTTGAGATCATTGGTCTGCATGTGACCCCAGGATTAAAAGGATCTTGACTCCCTTTATTGTTAATATCTTCAGTATAATTTTTGCATTTCACAAATTCGAGCCAGATTGGAATGTTTGGCGGACCGATTTTGGCCCATGAGCCTTATGTTTGACACCCCTGCTTTATCTGATCTGAAAATTGCTTTTTGAAAGACAGAAACGCTGAATACATTTACTTAGAATTCACCTCAGGGACGTGTATCACATCACTGTTATTTGGATATCAGTTTTGCAGTGTGTTGGTGAATGTGTGACTAAATGTACATGTTTCATAATCGCTGATAAGTTTGAAACAGTGTTGTTTTCAGTAAGTATGGAAAGGTTTGGAGGGGCAGGATTAGATCAGTTTATACTTCACTCATATAAATTTTGAGGCTTAAGACCTTGCAGTTTTAAGTTACCGTCATTTACATGAACGAAATAAAGATATCAGTCAATCAATCAATCACGTTATAATATATTACTATACATCATTTCAGTATTTAATGTTTTTTGCACTAAAACAAAGCGAAAAATTTGGTGTTGTCATTATTTATGCAGACGTGGAAAAAATTATTAGACCACCCTTGTTTTTTTTCCAACTTCTTGTTCATTTTAATGCCTGGTCTAACTAAAGGTACATTTGTTTGGACAGATATAATGATAACAACAAAAATAGCTCATAGTAGTTTAATTTCAGAGCTGATATCTGTCCATTTTCCATGTTTTTTGATAATAACCAATATCTCTTCAGTTCTTCCATCAGTATCTATGGCATTGTACTGACAAAAACAGTGCTTTTAGACATTCCATGTTTCTGTTCTGTCTGTTTTAATCACATGATACACACAGGAGTTAGTACAGGATTGTATAACCATTGTTTTTAATGACTTTTGATGGTCTAATAATTTTTTCCACAACTGTAGGCATAATGTTGTATTGTTTTTTTTACATTAAACCAAGAAGAAAATTTGGAGTCGTTATTTCTAGGTATTATGCTGTTATTTTACTTGAGATCATATTGGTCTGTATGTGGAATATGAACTAAAATGACATCAACACCCTTGACTGTTAATATCTTGCAAATTCATCCTGTGTGCTGGGTCGAAACCTTTGGCGGGCCAGTTTTGGCCCATGGGCCGCATGTTTGACGCCCCTGCTGTACATCATTAAGGTTTGTTTTAGGGTAAGGTCAGAGTCAGCATTAGGATGAGTGTGCAGGAAATGAATATAAAGTGATGGAAACACAACTCCCTCTGTGTGTGTTGGTAATGGACAGAACAGTGTTTGCTTATATGTGAGTGAATGGCCTCGTTGATAAGTGGATGTGTATGTCTGTTCTGAATCTGCGTCGGTCCAGTTTCAACTCATGGTTCACCATGATTATATGTGTTGTATCTAAGGAGTGAAAAATGTCAACAGTTTCATATTATTCTGGAACCTTTAATTCATTGTGTCACTAATAACACTGTAAACATCGTAGTTTTTCGTCTTCTGTGCGACACTTTGCGTTCACTAAGTGGTAAGCTCTGGAAAGACGAAGATAACATTGATATTTGACATAAACTACAGTTCCTTAAACTGCTTTTTGAGGCTGGATCCAAAAATCTCACTCCATGTGTAACAGAGTTAAGGTATATAGTGTAGGATTCCACTTGCCATTGCTGACTTTTGTTGTGCTAATTCCAATTTTATTTTGGGGACATGAACCCCACACCCCTTCAAACTGGGGTCGTGCACCCCAGGAGATAGCAGCAGTTTTGTTGTTCTTTCCTGGTGAGTGCACGCATGTTGGTCCTGTCTTTATTTTACATTTTTTTGTTTTCTTTATGTCATATTTGGGTGGGTGTTGTGTGCCGTTGTGTTGGTGTCATGATTGGCTTTCGGTTGAGTATGTTTTTTTTTTTTTAATTGCAATGTTCTTTGTGTGTCGTGGAGTTAGCTAACTGATTTTTTTTTTTTATTTTGAGCCCAAGACGGACTGCGGGTTTTTCATTTGACGTATGGTTTTTTTGTATGTGTGCCAGGTATGTATTTTGTTTGCTTTGTATTTACAATGTTGGTTAAAAAAAATAGCAGCAGTTTGTCGTTCTTTCCTGCCCAAGACGGACTGCGGGTTTTTCATTTGACGTATGTTTTTTTTTGTATGTGTGCCAGAATAAACTGGTGAACAAGGGAAAAAAAAAGGATTGTGTGGAAAGAACTCTTTGGCAACGCATGTGTACAGCCACTACACATGGATTCCTAAGTTAAAATGTCCAATTTTACAGCAGAAATAAACATGTTTACAGTTTGGTCTCTGAAGATAATTTCATTAAAATTGTAATATAATGCACTATTACTATCCTATTACTGTGTATTAGGGTTTTTTTTAAATTCAGTTTTAATATATCTTATGTTTATTCTTATTTTACTAGTTTTAGTATATCTTGCATTTGTATCTACAACTTTGTACAGCACTTTGGGCACTTTCCGTTGTTTTAAATGTGATATAAACAGGGTTTCTGCAGGTCATTAAAAAGCATTAAAAGTCATTGAATAGATTTTGTGAAAATTAGGGCCTTAAATGGCATTAAAAGCATTAAATTCGATGTCCAGAGGCATTAAAAAATAAAATACACTTGATGGAAAAAAAGCATTGTTATTCACAATTTATTTTGATTAAATAAACATTTAATAATATTGGTCGGAAGTAATGTGTGATGATTGACAGGCCGAACCCTTTAATTGACTATTGTTTATGGCTGATACATGAAGTGACAACACCGGATGCTTGGAATGCAACGTGCTGTGAGCGTGTTCATGCTGTGGTGAAAGAGTGAAGGGAATATTAGCAAATGTCGGAAAAATGGGAAATGCCAGTTTCAGCAGAAGTGATTGGAGGAGGAACTATTCAGAACCTGGTTAAGGCCTGTGGACGGTAAACAGTCATAAAACTATCTATGTTTATGTTTATGCATTTGGCAGACACTTTTTCCAAAGCGACTTACTGGGGAAAACCAATTAAATCACTCAATCAATGAAATTTTATTTATATAATGCCAGATCACAAAAAAAGTTATCTCATGACACTTTATTATAGAGTTGGTCAAAAACCAGACTCTAAGCCAATTTACAGATTTTTTTTATAAAAAATTGTATCTGGAGTTGGACACGGGCATTAAATTAGTTTAAAGTGGCATTAAAAAGGGAATTAAAAAGCGTTAAATTAAATTTGCTGATACCTGCAGAAACCCTAATAAAAAACTTGACCCTGACCTATTTTTATAGGCTTGTTCATAGATATTCATACTGTTAATATTATGTCTATTCATATTTTATGTATATTTTATTTTATTCTACTTTTAGTTCTATTCTTATTTTACTTTTTTGTAATATTTAATATTTTCTTATTTTACTTTTAGTTTTTATAATTTTATATTCGCTCTATTCTTATTTTCTTACCTATTTACTATTGGAGTAGCAATCCTTATTTCATTGAACACACAATAACAATAAAGTCTATTCTATTCTATTCTATTCTATTCTATTCTATTCTAATAGGGTACTAAGTATACACATGATTCAGTGGATCGATTGATTTCCTGTTTGGCGGCTCTGTCCAGTGGAGGAACCATCATGATTTATTCACACTGGTTAAACCCACACTTGTCATTATTCAGTTTGTGTCAAATTAAAAAGTGCCAACAACAACATCACAGCTCTAAATCCAATTCGGTTTACATCATTAATAAGCAGCATGACAACAGTGATGAATATAATAATATGATATTGTTATATTCATTAACGGCCACTTTATTAGGTACACTTTACCAGTGCCAGGTGTATCTAATAAAGTGGCCGGTGAGGGTAAATTCTGCTGCTGTCGTCCATCATCCAGTCCATCTGTTTCAACATTTGATGAGTTGTGCGTTTGGAGATGCTCGTCTCCATACCTTGGTATTGTTGATGATGTCATTCCATCAGTATCCAGTCTGGCTGTTCTCCTCTGACCTCTGGCATCAACAGGGCATTTCCATCTGGGAAATTGCTGCTCACTGGATATTTCTCTTTTTCGGGGCATTCTCTGTTAAACCCTAGAGATGGTTTTGTGTGAAAATCCCCAGTAGATCAGCAGTTTCTGAAATACTCCGACCAGCCTGTTTGGCACCTTCCTCCTGCATTTAAATGCTTTAGTTGAACATCAGTAGATCGTCTTGGCCATGTTTACGTACCTTAATGCATGTCGTTGCTGCTGTGTTTTGGTCTGTTAGGTATTTGTAATGCACCAGTTGTTGAAGTCTGTAAATGATTTACTGCTGAGTCAAAGCTTGCATCATAAAGTAGGAACACATGTCCGCAAAGAAAGGGGAATATATGAATGGTGCGTGTTGGGTGTCTTTACTAGAAAGTTCAACAGATACAAGAGGCTTAAACTAAACCAATATGGTAACACAATCAATTTAACCCATAAAGACCCAAACATCCATCGTCGACCAAAAACGTCTTCTGATCTAAACTGTTGATCCACTAATCCTATCAATACATGTAAATAATTGGTGTAAAATACAGTTCTTCATCTTTTCGTTGTCATCAGATATGACCCATTTGGACATTCAGAGGCTCCGTAGTTACCGTGGAAACACCGTCATCTTCTACAACATTGATTCACCAGTAAAACCCATGGAGTTGGATCAATGACAGTGGATGGACACTCTTTTTTTTTTTTACATTCTGTTAGTAATATCTTTGTTGAAAAAGGCACTTTTCTTCATTTTTACCTCCACCAAGGAGGTTATGTTTTTGCCAGGGTTTGTTTGTTTGTTTGTCTGTCCGTTAGTGTGCAACATAACTCAAAAAGTTATGGACAGATTTGGATGAAATTTTCAGGGTTTGTTGGAAATGGGATAAGGAAGAAATGATTAAATTTTGGTGGTGATCGGGGGTGGGGGGGCCCACGGGAGGGGGGGCCACTGATCGTCAGTGTGCAACATAACTCAAAAAGTTATGGACAGATTTGGATGAAATTTTCAGGGTTTGTTGGAAATGGGATAAGGAAGAAATGATTAAATTTTGGTGGTGATCGGGGGTGGGGGGGCCCACGGGGGGGCCACTGATCAGCCTTGGCAGAGGTCTGCGCTCTCCGAGTGCTTCTAGTTATATATATTTTACTGAAAAAGTCACATTTTCTTCATTTTTTTTCTGTTTTGATACAATAGCGTTTGACTTTTCTCTGATTTTTATGAACATCTACATGATCAGTCAATTAAATATAGGAAAATACCTGATGCTCCCCACAAACTTCAGAGGATAATGTATTATAAATGGTGATAAATCACTTAAAAAATGTTAAATAGAGATAAAATCATTTGGGAATTGCCGCAAAAGTTACACTGGGTCTTTATGGGTTAAAGCTGGCAAAAAAATGTAGATGATGAAACATGGAAACCAAGGAGCAAGGAAATGTTCTCCAGAAGCTAATAAATAAGCTGACAGTTTCATTCAACAGATCTGAAAGATTTATGTAAAAGTTGAAACTAAAGGTAAATGGACCTGCTTTGTACAGAGAAACTGTATGTGCAAGTCATCCTTTTCTGCAGGTTTGTCATTTTTAGTGACTCCTTTCATCCTTCACGTTGGCGTCTAAAGGTACTTGACCTCCAACATGTAAATGTGGACGTGGAGACAAACTGCAGGATCAGACACTTTCAGGACAAGCTGCAGTTTATTATTCAAATCAGACGTTTGCTTTGGCTCCAAAATCAATACAGGAATTTTAACTAGACACTCACACTCCTCTATAAAGCTGTTTTCTGCTGAGTGTGGATATGATTTCTTGTAAGAGACTTTTGGACCTGGTTGGGTTAAAGGTTGTGTAAATAAAAACTCTTTAATGTGTGTTGGAATAGAGCAGCAACACCAACACCAGAACCAACAAAATATTCAATCCAGTTGTTTCTCTGCAAACGTTAACATCAGCTATTATTCTTTGTTTTCTCTTTATTAGTCCCGGTTTTCCAGTTATCTTTGGTTAATATAATTTAGGGACTGATCAATATGTTTTCAGGACAGGTATGATTATTAGAAATGAGAGTTTGACTGATTTTTAATGGGTGATATAACTAATGAACTGGAAACAAAGAAAGCCAGTTGATTGGCCAATATCTACACACTATATATAGGGGTGTATATCGACAAGAATCTGGCAATACGATACAAACCATAATACTAGGATCATGATACGATATATCATGATACTGTTCACAAGGCAATATTTATTTTGTTATTTTGTTTCCATTTTTATAAGATTATTTACTGTAAATTTTTGCTTACACCAGAAATATACATATAAACACATTTTATTTGATCAGTAGAGGCTCTATTGCTGTGTCACAAAACGTTCCTCTGTAAAAAGTTAAATTATGTTTCACAGACATCACAGATTGAGATCCTGCTCAGATGTTCATATTCTATTAGTTGTGAAAAGAATGCATAGTGGACAGTCCCTGAATTATCCAACATTATAATATTTTTGTGCGATTCCAACACAGGAACTAACATCTGCCTCTTTCAGACAAGAAGGGCTTTAGGATGCTTTGAATAACCATTATTTAAAAAATAAATAAATAAATATATTGAATAATAATAAATAAAATATAAACAAAAAACAAAATGAACCCTCAGCATATCTGCATTTGAAGTACGTAACTACATACGCAAGTACGTAAGTATTAAATACGTAAAAATATCAATACAGTACTTTTTAATTTCAATACAGTATTGTGAAATGAAATATCATGATATATTGCGGAACCGATATTTTCTTACACCCTATATAAATAAATAAAGAAATATTATTAATTAATTAATAAAAAAAAAAAAATATATATATATATATATATATATATTTATATATATATATATATATATATTTTATATAATTTTTTAAATATTTTTTATATATATAAATATAGTTAGCTAGTTAGTTATTTACTTTGGTTCATTGTTTTAAAAGGAATCGTTTGGTACAAGCTTTTCTTACATTGTGCTGAATTACCCATTGACAAATGGAAAATTGTGTATTATTTTTTGTCCATATGACTGAAAATGTAAGAAGAAGATAATCCTTTATTAGTCCTGCCCCAGGAAATTTAGAATGTTACAGTAGCAAAGAGTGATGTCTATATTAACATTAAAAAAATTAAAAAATGAAAAGAAATATAAAGCAGCTGTAAATTGTTTTAAAAAATAATAAGAGTAGTCATTGTCAGGGAGTTGAATGAATCTTAACATTGAAAAATAAAGTTAATTCACATTGAATATATAGTAAAGCAAGTAAAATAAATGCTTAAACTGTAGGCAATAAAAAAGCTAATAGTGCAAAGTTTGCTATTACTATTGACATATATTCTATTTTATTTTAAGTTTTATTGCACACTAAAGAGTTTTCACTGACTTTCTTTAACTTGAGCTTTTTTTTTCCACACCATGCAAAATATTTTTCTCATGCTGTGTTGTTGAACAAATTTACAGAAGTTGAATTTCAGTCACAAACTTATGAAGAAACATGTGGATAAATGGCCCATTCTGTGCTAACAGAAAACACAATTTAATGTAGTTTTTGTAATGGCCTGTAAATCATCCACACTGGTCCTGTAAAACTGTAAAAGCCCCTGAAAACATGACTCCAAATGTTATTTTTTGTAATAATGCACAGTCATTACAATATTCCAGTCTGTTGCATGTACTGTACGTCTGTGCTGGAGCCTAGATGTGATTTATGAATTACCTGTTTTGGCCGTCTGCTTTGTGTCCAGGTGGCTAATTGGATTGTTAGTGAATGACCGGGTTTTTTTTTTTTGTCGGATTGCTGAGGGCAGGAGATTCTCTGTTTCTATGGTTGGCTTCTCTGGGTTCTTTGTGCTATTGATCAGTTACAGTTATAGATAATGATCAGCCTGTATGAGCAGATGTACACAATGTACTGTAGTCATGAAGCAGCTCAAAGAAGTGTGACATTATGTGTCTGTTTAGTTTATATTCCCACTGTGAATACTTAATAGACCTGTCACAGTTACTTGAGATATCCCCAAAAATTTTTACATCACTGTTAAAATGTGTTTTATTCACCTGTGTAAAAATAGCCGGATATAACTAACAGAAAGGTCACAGTTTGTCTTTATTTATTGATTGACTGATTGATTGATGTATTTATTTCGAATATAAATGTCAAACAGAGAAAAAAATAAACACAAACCCTTAAACATAAGACATAATACATATTTGAAAAGGAGTGAGAAGAAGTTAAACTTATAAACTCCCACCCCTTCTCCTTATATAATTAATAACAATAATAACCTTAAGCATATCTATACTATATACCATAATATGACTGATACTTATTATTAAATAATTTGGTTTCTGGCTTTATATTATTATGAACAAATATAATGATGATATAAACACACATACAATAACACATACTGTATATGTAAAAATACATATTCATACACATATCTATACACATAATTATTTACACATTTACACATATATTACACATAATTTTCTCTTTTCCTGACATCATCTCATTGGAATAAATGCCCAGATACAATGATACCTAGTGTAGTGATACCTTTACATTTTTCACAAATACAGACAATATTTGGGTTATTATCTACTGTGTTTTGGACAGATGAGATTTTAGACATTTAGACCCAAAATGTCCATGAAATCCTAACTTTTAATTCACAAAAGATATTTTCACATGTTAAACCCTTATTGATGGTTCTGTTGTATCTGTTGCAGATAAATTTAACAGAAATCACAGTGCATATTTATTCAGTCGTACATTTTCACTTGGCTGCAATTTTCCTGTGATATCAGAAACTGCTAGCAAAAACATTACATAATGCCATACTGCTGCCATATAAATGTAAGAGATTGTGTTCATTCCACTGTTAATCAGCAACTGAAAAGACCATGAATCATAAAAATCTGAGGGATGTCATGTAACATACCAAAGTAAAACAACATATTTTAAAGCTAATATTAGCGTTGAACCACCTCCTAGCTAGCATCATTTCTCATTGTACCACATGGTCAGTAAATGTGTAAAATAACTTAAAAAGTGTATTTCAAGTATGTGGTCATATGTAAAGACCACACAACAGATATTTCCAAATTATTTTACACCTTTACTACTGTATTATGGCAGTAATGTTAGCTAAGATGCGGTTTAATGCTAATGTTAGCTGTTGGCTAATGCAGTTTAATGGTCTGATATCCCTCCAAATTTTTATTAATCTAGTGAAGTGACAGAAATTTGTCAGATTTTCTTTTTTTTTTATAACTTGAATACAGCGATATGACTTTATCATTTCCATTCACACTATAAACATAACAGTAGAGTATGTATTTGATGTAGTAAAAAGTCAGAACAACAGTGTGAAAACAGATTATTCATTTAATATCTGAATTTAATGTTTATTCTTGCTCTATATGCTACACTGCAGTTTCATGTTCGGATTTCTGTACATTTCAACAACTATGCCTTGTCGTATAGTTTTTTTTTTTATTCAACTATTATTTATTTCAAATCTGTCCTGCAATTTTTATTTAAAGACCCAAAACACCAAGAGAAATTACATTTTAATTTTTTTTTTTCAGTATTAAAAACCTCAGATGTCTGTTTTTTCTTCTGTTGGTGTATAGGTAATCTATTGTTAGACTTATACTAGGACAGATAAACACAGTTAAATCACTAATTAGAATTATTCATGTGACATTTAATCATCAACTCAAATTTCATTGTGAGCACTGGAACGAAACACATTTGCAAACAGTGCAAGATGTGCATTAAATCCCTGTTTTAAAATTAATTCCTCTTGAGAAAGGCTTTTGGCAGTGGCAGCTATGAGCTAATGCTGCATGTTTAGCAGGCTGGACATCATTCACACGGCCTCCCTGATGTATAGGGATCGATATGTGACAGTAGGCAAACTCAATCTGTTCCACAGTGTGATCCACGAGCACTGAGATGGGAAGTGACAAGGAGAGTTTGGTGCTAAAGAAGCATGACCCAGGTGAAATCCTGTGGAATTACACAAGTGGAAACTCCACTTGACTTTGGACGAGTTTTGTTGGAAATACAGAACTGATAATGTGTCTTCCTTTTTTTTCTCCAGTGGGTGCTGGCCTTTGAGATCTTCATCCCACTGGTCCTCTTCTTCATCCTCCTGGGGCTGAGGCAGAAGAAACCAGCTATTCCTGTCAAGGAAGGTAGGTGGTCCTAGTGGTCTGTAGTGTCACAGGATAGAAGGGTTTTATTACGTCCGCCAGGAGTATTGTGGTCACTTTGTTTTGTGTGTTTCCCAGAGAGCAAAATCATTATGGCTTAAATCTGGCCCAAAACTGGCATGCCATTTTGGCAAAGTTCTGGGCGGATGTATGGCCCCAAAATAGGCAAGCCAAAATCAAACCAGAAGGAAGCCTAAATTCACCCAAAACTAATTGTGGACTTCCAAATATAGCCATAATTGTCCCAGAAAAGCCCCCAAATCCCCATAATCTAGCCAAAAAGTAGCCAAAACTGACCCAAAGAGAGGCCAAAAGGAGGCCAAAATTCACCCAAAATTTGTGTTGATCATGCTTTTAAAATGAAGTTTACTCAGTTCTGGTTGTACCCAGTTTACTCAGTTCTGGTTGTAGTTAGTTACCATTATAATTGTCTCCATGGTTGTTGCTGTTTGTATTGTTGATACTTTCTTGTGAGGGTCTTTGCCACCTTTCTCTCTTGTTCTCTCCCTTTTCTTCTACCCCCCCACCCCCCATGTCAGGTCCGGCATCGAAATGTGGTTCAACAAAACTCATAATAAACACAGTAGAATATCCAAGGGCGCTTCATATACTTTATGAAGTTACCCTTGGCAAAGCAAATTTGTTCAGCACCAAAAGGAACCAGAGTGCTGTTAGAATGCTGGACAAGACAAGTAGAAAAAAAAAAAAAAAAAAAAGTAGTGTGAGGTACTCCCTGGTAAAATGTCCAAATAAAAGAGGATACACAAGCAAAGGTGTCAGAAAAATGGGCAATGATGACTGGGAGTACAGTTGGTGTCGGCTGCTGCCTTATCGGTACAGACAGCTGCCTGTCAGCCAGCTGAGCCCATAAAAGAAAAGAAAAAAAAAAAAAATGAAGTGGGGTTTTCTTCTGGGTAGAAATTCCCGCTCTTTGCACAGTGTTTTGGCTTTACAGAAATATGCCAAAACACAACCAAAAACATCCATTTACGGAATAAGATGTTGTCGCTCTTTAGTCAATCTTCTGGTTTGCCATAAACATGCCATACCATCCCTATACTTGATCCCGCTCTTTGCCCAGTCTTTTGGTTAACCACACATATGCCAGAACTCAGCCATATATTGCTGGTGCCTATTATCTATTGTGGATAACCTTAATCATACCACAGTTAAGCCTAAAGGTTTTCATAATGCCAAAAGAAAGACAAAAATTCCAAATGTATGCCATGATACTGCCAAAATATTTGCTATCTGGGTTGTTTGTTTGCAAGTTTGTTTGTTTTTTAGCAACTTTACAAGAAAACTATTGCAACCATCTTTACCAAATTTTCCCCACAGATAGGCCTAGGTCCTGGGACCAACCCATTAAATTTTGGGCCAAGTAGGCCAAAGTTCAAGGTCACAGCAAGGTCACAACATCTACAATTTTCCTACCTCTCATCATTGAGCAATTTTCGAAAATTCATAAAAAATTCAAAACCACTCCGATTAGCCTCCAATTTGATCCACCCGCAGCTTAGAACAATATCTTGTATCTGGCACAAAATTGTCCACATCCACTGTGGAATGTGGACTCTGTGGACATTTACATTTAACATTGAAAATCCCATTTACCACACATTTAAAATTAGAACTCAACAAATATTGATTGGAATTGAATCTAATTTGACAGACACATGACTGGTACCAAGCTTCAACTTTTTCTGCTGTATGGAACAACGTGGAAACTGTTTAATTTAAAAAGAAATAGTCGATCCACACATGCACACTATTCTTGATCCCACTATTGTGATTTGTATGTATTGCCAGATTCTTGCCAGTACACACCCTAATAAGAATTAGCAAACCTGCTTTAAAAATGAATTAAAACTAACTGAATTAGAGAATAAAAAGTCCAAACTAAGTAAAACTAAACTATAATGAAAAACCCAAAACTATTATAACCTTGGTTGGTTCCGCACCCAACATTATTGTTATTTGGGTAAAAATGTATTATTTTTATTATAGGTTTTAGGGATGCACCGATACCGATACAGGTATTGGCATCGGCTCCGATACTCAGTGTGTGTACTTGTACTCGTACTCGTAAAATAATCCGATACAAATGCTCCGATACCACTTATGGCTGTGTGACATTCACAGTTCAGTGCAGCAGGTACGAGGAGGAGGAACAATGTGTGTGGAGTGTGAAGAGTGTGGAGATTTTTCAAAATAAGTGACGGTGATAAAAGTAACGCTGACTGACAGTAACGTTACAGACAGATACAGACGCAGCGTTCTGTCCGTCCTCTGCGTACATTCCATCCATTTTCCAGGCGCAGATGCGTAAACAGAATGAGAATACTAGAGATGTACGGAGCGTGCGGACACCACCAACAGAAGTGAAAACGAAACTTATCACTCATTCTCTTTTCTCTTCCTGCTGAAGCTAAACTTTTAAACCTTACCAGTGAAAACGCTGCAATATTAGTATCACATTAGTGTTACCTCTGTCGTCTCCATGTTTGTTTTACTGACTTTCTTCTCCTTCTTCTCAAAAAACTTTCCTCTTCTTCGTGGTATTTGTCCAGTATGGTTAATTCAGAGCGGCGCCCCCTGGTGGATTAATTGACAAACGCTCATTCCAACACATTAAATGTCAGTAGCAGCACTTTGTTCCAGTCAGACTAATGACAACGACAATAAAGCAATTTACAAAAGGAACTAACAACTGGAATGGGATTATTAAGTACTCGTATCGGTACTGGGTATCGGCAAGTACTCAAATGTAAGACTACTCGTACTCATACTCGGTCTGGAAAAAAGTGTATTGGTGCATCCCTAATAGGTTTTTATTTTCCCGGTCCGACCCACGTGAGGTGATATTGGACTGAATGTGGCCCCTGAACTAAAAGGACTCTGACACATCTGTTTTAATGGGGGTGTGTTTTGGAACATGGTGAACCTGGTGAGGAGCAGGTTCATCAGTGTAAGAAGTGATTACACTCTGATGGTGATTAATGACACTGTAATGACGCCAAAAGCTCTGAATTAAATTAAGAGGATTATCCTGCAAAAGACTAAATGAGTGAGCGCGTGTTGGAGCTGGAGCTGTTCAGGTACAACGGCGTCCTCTGTCCTTCTTCACACATTAGCATTGTGTTGTTTTAAATATAGAACGTGAACTCAACTGCTGACTCATGTTGACCCAGATCTGCCTGCAGTCATAAAGACATTACACACCTCTGTGGAGCCCCGTCGCACATTTCAACCAGGCAAACGCATATTTTACTGCAGATCGAAATATGAACTATATGGACAAAAGTATGTGGACACGTTGAATTCAGGTGTTTCTGTTCTAACAGGGGTCTGGGATACAAAACAATAATGACTAATGTTATAATAGTTTTATATTGGGATAAATATCATTGCATTGGTTAGTTTGGTTTAATTGTTATCTTTGTTTTCAAAATGCCTCAGAGATGGTTTTCACTTAATTTGTCTCAACATTGCTCTTGTCTTTTTGTTGTTTTTTTTAAATCCATGACAATGATTTTAAATAAGATAATTCTTATGTACCTGAATCTTATTTCTTATCTTATCTTATCTTAGCTCATCTTAGCTCATCTTAGCTCATCTTATCTTAGCTTATCTTATCTTAAGTATCTTTTATTACCTTAACTTATCTTATCTTATTTTACCTTACCTTAATTTACCTTACCTTATCTTATCTTTCTTATCTTTATCTTCTTACCTTTTATCTTAACTTTTCTTATCTTATCTTACCTTACCTTACCTTAACTTATCTTTGATATCTTACTTTACCTGACTTTACTTTACTTTATCTTATCTTAACTTAACCTAACTTAACTTAACTTCTTTTATCTTACCTTATTTTATCTTATCTTACCTTACCTTATCTTATTATATTTTATCTTATCCTACCTTACCTTAACTTATCTTATCTTATTTTACCTTATCTTATCTTACCTTACCTTATTTTATCTTATCTTGTCTAATCTTATCTTGTCTTATCTTATCTTATCTTACTTTACCTTACTTTAATTTATCTTAACTTAACTTAACCTAACTTAACGTATCTTAAATTTCTAAAATATTTTTGTCCTCTAACTGTAAATAGTTTTATATTGAGATAAATATCATTGCATTACATTGGTTAGTTGCAATCATGTACTTTCTTCACATCACTTAGGAAGAAAAATCTCCCATTAAATCAGTGTTTTTCAACCTTGGGGTCGTGACCCCATGTTGGGTCGCCTGGAATTCAAATGGGGTCATCTGAATTTCTAGTAATTGATTAAAAAACAAAACAAAGCGTGATAATACATTTTTTTTAATGATTCAATATATATTTCATTTTACTTAAAACACCACAAACTTTTCTTAATAGAAGTCAAGTTCAAATAAAATGCAGGATATAATATGTGAGAGGGCATATTTTGATTGATCTGATCATGTGACCACGTGCGTCACTATGCTTCAACCTGCCCGGACACAGTCGTAGTCAGAAAAAAACGGACCGAACAGACAATGGAAAGATTTCTTTGCCCGCCTGGCCCTTCTAAGACATCTATAAGAGAAATTATCTCTGTTTTGAATGTCTGGGGTCGCCAGAAATATGTGATGTTAAAATGGGGTCAAGAGCCAAAATGGGTCGGGAACCACTGCATTAAACTTTAAGGAATATTGACGTTTATGAAGTATATGGACAAAAATATTGGGACACAGCTGTAAGATGTCCTGTTCATGCCGATGTAAGATAAAAACATCAATTTCCTTAAAGTTTAATGGGACATTTTTCTTCCTCAGTGAGATGTGAAGAAAGTAGATGGTTAGTTGTAGTAGAAAATTATTATTTACAGTCAGAGCAGGAAAAATATTTTAGAAATTGAGAGGTAGAACATGTAAAATCATAGTCATTGTTGGAAAAAAAAAAATCAGTGTTGAGGGAATTTTTGAGGTACGGAAGCGTATTGCATTCACACAAAAAGTAAATTCAGCTCTGTTTTTCCAAATTAATAAGATAATTGTCTTGTAATTACGAGAAAAAATAAGTAAAAAAAAAATTTGGCTCTGTTTTTCTGAATTAACGAGATAATTATCTCATAAAAACAGAGCCTAATTTTAATTTTTTTCAGAAAATAGTATCTCATTAATTCAGAAAAACAGCCAGATTTATTTTTTAGTGTGAATGCAATACGCTTCCGTACTGAGGCATTTTGAAAGCAAAGATAACAATTTAAATCAATCTAACCAATGCAGTGATATTTATCCCAATGTAAAGCTATATTAAAAACTCTGTTAGTCATTATAGTTTTGTAGAAAAGAAACACCTGAATTCAATGTGTCCTCATACTTTTGTCCATATAGTGAATGCGATTTGCCTCCTAGTTTTTGTGTCTTTAGTTGTATTTGTGTTTCAGTTACTTATTTTAATGCGTTTTGTCTTTCGTTTCACATCTGTCTTGCTCATCCTGTTCTTCGTTTCAATCTGTTTTTTCTTCCTGTTTTGTTTTGTTTGTTTTTTTTCCCTTTGCATGCTGTATGTTCTCTACATGTTGGATGGACCAGTATGTAAGTGTCATCATCACGGTTTAATCAGGATGTGTTATCCTGTGTTGGGGTTGTGGTTCTGTGTGTTTGTGTGTGTGTTTGTGTGGTTGTGTGTGTGTGTTTGTGTATCCCTGATCCACACCATGACACTAAAGGCCCAGACTGGACATTTGGCTCAATCAGGGAGTGATAAAACCTTGTTGAAATATACAGTACTGTCCAAAAGTCTTATTCCATATTTATCTTTATTGGTTTTTTTGGGGTTGAAATGATCTTATGTATTTGTTTCTCATTCTTTTTTCTTCACATACAACAAGAAAATACAGGAAACGTGTACCTGTACTAATTTGATCTCACTCTAAAATACAATCCTCCACCTTCACCGTCTTCAGATGTCTCATTTTTAAGGTAAATAAGTTAATTAACCCTTTCATGCAGGAATCATGAGAACCTTAGTCAAAACATTTTTGAGTGATTTTATTCCTCTTGAGGCATGACAAAAATGTAATTGAATTTTTTTCTAACTTTTTTAAATGGAGTTACAAAAATGTCCACTCAGCTGGATACCATGCGTTTAATTTTTGAAGCAAAGAAACATGTATTTAAAAGCCATCATCAGAAAGAAAGGTAAGATAAGATAGGATATGCTTTATTGATCCATCAAGGAGGAAATTCAAGCATGTACAGCAGTGCAAGACAGTATGTGTCAATACAATAGAAAAATAAAAGATAAAAATATAAACAATAAACAAGTTTGTTAAAGTGGCTAAAGTGACAAAAAATAGCAATTATAGTAATAATGATAAACTGATATACTGTGTGAAAACTATGATATAAAAACATTTTTCATGCCGCTAATCAGATGTTTTCTCACATTTTAGCATACTCTAATACTAGTTATTACTCACTTCATGGTGATAATATGCAAAAAAAAAACAAAAAAACTTTGTTTAAAAAACTATTAAATGCAGTTAATTACAATTTACACTCAACATGTCACTGCAGGTCAAGTTTATCAAGAACAGCAAAGTTACAGTAATGGTATGAATTGCAGTGTTTGGGATGATGCATAAGCGTCCACTGTGTTGGCTGATGTGGAACTAAAACAACAAAACCATGAATATACAAGAGAACAGCTGGAGAAGAACTGTCCACCGTAGTGACCACTATGCATGAAAGGGTTAAATCTTTTTTTTTTTTTTACCGCACCCCCCTAAGGGGAGGTAAGGGGTATTGTTTTTGGTTCAGTTTGTTTATTTGTTAACACTCTAGCAGCAAAACTATTGGTTGAATTCATACCAAATTGGGTTTGTAGATTGCCAGTGACCCAGAATAGATGTACATTTTGGGAAAAGTAGGTCAAGGTAATTAATTTTTAAAGTCTTATTTTTTTCCGTTTACTTATAATGGGTGAAATTTCCCATGTCTATAAAAACATAAAGTTTGTTTCAATTTCCTTCAGACTTGTCACATATATTGAGACAATTGATATGCTGACATCCGCGCACATAGACGTGATGACATCAGCTGGATCGATGCCAAAATAAGCTACAATACGTGTGAGGGGCGGAGCTTGTTGTGCCTGGCACCACTTTTTTTTACATTCTCTTTTATAGTTTTTTTTTATAATTGCTATTTTCTTTCTAATTGTATTAACCCTTAGATGCATAATTGGGTCAAAAATGACCCAGTGAGGTAGTTGTCATGTACAATATCTTCGTACTGAAAAGTTGTTATTATTTAGTATTCCAGGTATTCCTCAAAAACGTTATTGAAATCACACCAATCAATTTTTTTTTACTCGCCTTTTATAGATTTTATGAACTTGTAGTTTTTGTGTTACTATCCAAACCTTCCATGTGTGGGTCAAAATGACCGCATTCATTTACAGTGGAATTACATCTGAACCTTTGATTCATTTACAGCAAAACCAAAGGACTCACTCACTCATTAAATGGATGTTGACTTTGTTCTGTTGTTGTCATATACACTGCAAACAAAAAGTAAAGGATATTTTTAATTTTTGGGCTGTTTTTTTCATTTGGGATTCTTGTACAGGGCTTTTTACTTTTTTTTGTGTGTGAATTGAAACATTTTTTTAATAACCAGACATAGTTTAATTTACAAATGGCAAAAATGACAAAAAAAGACAAAAAAAGAAAAGAAAAATCCTTAACTTTTTTTTTGTAGTGTATATTATATAGCCTACTTTATATACTTTGCTTTTCAAATTTTCAAAATATTTTAAAAACATTTTTAAATTTTTAAAAAACAAGAACTATTTCAAACATGAAATCATTGTTTTGTGGACCAAATTATAATACAAATAGTTATTTGTAACATGGCAAAATGACTCAAGTGGCATAAAAACACATTGATTTTAACACTGATTATTTTTAACCCACTTATGGAAGAGTGGAGGGTCCAGACACTTGTGCATCTAAGGCTTAAAATTTCTTTAAAAGGATTTTTGGGTGGTTTTTGGGGCTGGAATGGATTAATTATATTTCAATTTATTTTGATTGGGAACATTGATTTGTAAAATGAATAAATCACTAAACAAGCTTCATTCATGGAACAAATTAATCTTGTACTGTGAGGTTCTATGGTATAAAACCTGTGAATTTGTGTCCTACTATGATCCTGATCAGTGTCATGATCTGGAACAGGGATCTGGTTTTACTGTGTCCCACATAATCAACGACACTTCCCCTTGAAAATGTGTGAAACCAGCTAATCTACACCTAATGTGCTGCTGAACTATACAGGACCTGTCTACGCCTCATTTGACCCACATTTGTCCCACATTTGACCCACATTTGTCCCACATTTGACCCACATTTGTCCTGGAGCCCATCTTTGTATGTCGTGTTGTGTGGGTGTAGACATTATTGTGTGTCAGAGTGTGTGTTGGGTTTGGGACTGCCGTTCTCGTTCATGCAGCAGGTTCTGTACTTAAAACTGCCTCTCAATAATTCATGTTTAATTGAAGAATGGATTCTGACCCGTGTTTAACACCTTAACCTCTGACCTTTATCCTCAGCTCACCGCTCAGAGGACACATGGCAATGAACCGAATGCACGGACCTGAACGAGTCTGTGTTCAGCAGACGTTTTAGCCTCGGCTTCAGCGTCGTTAGCAATTTCTTCAAACATCTCATGAAACTACTGGTCGAATTCATTTGAAATTTTATATAGATCTTGAGTTTGTTCACGGTTTTGAGAAATTAAGATTTTTGTATTTTGACAAATTTTTTGAAATATTAAAAATTTGCCTTTACTTATAATGGTTCATAATTTGATGGCTTATAAATGGAAGTGGTCACTGATATTAACATAGTTCCTGTTGATCACTGATAGGAAGTCATATATGGACTTTCATTTGAGTCCACGACCTCTGACCTTGGTGACCTTGAAGGGTCAACCCAAGGTCACCAAGGTCAACATTTCAACTATCTTCTTCTCTGTCAAACTCACTGGTTGGATTCATTTCAAATTTTAAATGTATCTTTCTGGTGACAATGTTGGCAAAGTTTGTTCATGCTTTTGATAAATTTAGATTTTTGCATTTTGATTTTTTTTTTTAAATATTAAAAATATGTCTTTATTTATAATGGTGCATATTTTGATGTTTTATAACATGTAAATGGTTACAGATATGATATAGTCACGACTGAGCGCTGATAAAAGTCATATAAGGACTTTCATTTGGGTCCATGACCTTTGATCTTGAGTGACCTTGAAGGGTCAAACCCAAGGTCACCAGTGTCTAGATTTCAAAAATCGTCTTCTCTGTTGAAATTACTGGTCAGATTCATTTCAAATTTTATATGTATCTTGCTTAGACAATGTTTACAGTATGTTCACAAATTTTGAGAAATTTAGATTTTTGCATTTTTGACAAATTTTTGAAATATTAAAAATTTGCCTTTACTTATAATTGTCCATATTCTGATGGTTTATGACATGTAAATGGTCACAGATATTAATATAGTTACTATGGAGCACTTATAGGAAGTCATATATAGACTTTCATTTCATTCATGACCTTTGACCTTGAGTGACCTTGAAGGGTCAACCCAAGGTCACCAATGTCTACATTTCAACAAACTTCTTTTCTGTCAAAATCACTGGTTGGATTCATTTCAAATTTTATATGTATCTTTCTTGGGACAATGTTTACAGTGTGTTCACAAATTTTGAGTAATTAAGATTTTTGCATTTTTGACAAATTTTTTAAATATTAAAAATTGCCTTTACTTATAATGGTTCATAATTTAATGTCTTATAAATGGAAGTGGTCACTGATATTAGCATAGTTCCTATTGAGCACTGATAGAAGTCATATATGGACTTGGATTAAACTAGTTGAATTACATTACATTAGTTCTCCCCCAGTGAAGGTACCACTCCTTTTTTTTTCTCTCTCTCTCTTCTTTTTTTCTGGCCTGTCACCACCCCCCTCATCGGAGGACAACTTTATTTTAAATTTAAATTATTTACAAACAGTGATTACTCCCAACTGGCCCATATACTGTGATAGCCCTAATATTGTGAGGTAATCAGTGAACAGATAATATCGTGAACAAAAACTGATTGGACAAAATTGGACCGATTGTATAGACGGACATGGACGAATGGGCAGAGTACCGCTCACTTCTATTGGTAGGCTGATCTCCTGCATCCAGACCACAGGACTCTAACATAAAACAGAACCTGACAACCTCACACATTCAACTTGTTATTGATTCTTAATGGAACATGCTGGTGACGTACAGGGCCATCGGTCCTATCTTTGACAATAACACCCGTCTCGATTAGGATTAGAAGACCGTGCGTTCTTGACATTTACCAGTGTGTTCAGTCCTCCTGGAGTTTAACAGCAGGAGTTTAAGCGCTGGCAAGTTATCGGTTCATGAGCCTTTTCTTTCATTTGACTTAATTGGAGAACTTCAAAAGTTGCTGAGAAGGAGAAGCGATAGGAAGAGGATGTGAACAGATACCAGTCTGTTAAGGCGTAAACAAGGAGCCGCTGCATGTGAAATTATGCAAATAGCAGAGTTTAATTATGTTTTTATACAACAAATTAACATAATAAGACACACATTCGGTGCAGACAGTTGAGCTCATGTTGTAATAACTGTGGTGATGTTCCATGTTTATATCGCTAACACTGTGTAGTTTCTGAGTCGTCCAATGAAAAAGTTGCTTCTAAACAAGAAAAATTAGAACTTTTGGCAAAACTTCGATCAGTCTTTTCCTCTAAATATCAACAGAAAGAATATGAAAACACACATTTGTACACAATTTCGGGTAATTATGGTAGTAATAATCATGTGAAATTATAGATATTTAATTGAAAAACACAGTGTTTTCTTGCCGTGCTTTAGGTTTTCCACAGAGGGGAAATTGCTCTAATAGCCGCTAAGCTTATGAGCAATCACAGTTTTTGCTCAATTAATATAAATCTTTGATTAAGCAGGACCTACAAATTCACTGAATTGCAAAACAGGACCTTGTCTTTGTAGAAATCTGTGGAAAACTGTAAATATGAGTATGAACAAACATGGATGTAAACTATAGACGGACCAGTGGCTGGAATTCTAGTTCACAAACTACAGTTACTAAAACAAATCACTTATGCATCAAAGACGATTATAAATAGAATAGAATAGAATAGAATAGAATGAAGGAATGAATGAATGAATGAATTAAATCTTTATTTTGAACATGTAGACAGTGAAGTCAAACAAAATCAACCACAAAGTATAAGTACTGGTAGATAAATGATTGATAAGCAAACAAACAACAAAATAAAGAAGTAAATAATAATAATAATAATAAATAATAATATAATAATAATAAAACAAATGAAATGAAATTATACATGCTCGAAAAGGAGTAGGAAGAAGCAAAAACTCATGTATTCCTTCCCCCAATTTCTATGCCTTCTGATCATTATGTAGCAATTATTATTTTTGTATGAATATAATAATAATTAAAAAATAATAATAATAATGGTATGACAATATCACACCTTTTTCCTATATACACTAATATGATAATACCCATTTACAACTTTTCCTACCAAATATTAACACCAGATATTATAAAAACTGAAAAGAACAAAAAAAAAGAAAAGAAACAAAAAAAAAACAAACAAAAACACATATGCATACATAATATAAATACATAACATTCTATAGTGTCCTATATAGTAATAATTATTCATAAATCCATATTTTAACTAGATATTTTCAGCACATAGGTGGCAAATAGAATAGAATAGTGCTACTCCAGTCAGTGCAAAGAATATGAATTAAAAAAAAACAAAACAATACTTCAGAGAACAATAAAGAAATACAACATTTTACAAAAGTAACATAAAAATAGAGCTAAAAGTTGAATAAAAAATAGAAAATAGATGTACAATATGAATAGACAGTATAGGACAGTATGTATATCAGAACTCAAGTCTATATAAAAATAGTGCATTTATCTTTTGATAAATATTGAATAATTTTAAATTGTTATTGCAGAATGGAAGTTTATCGCGTGACTAATTGCACATAATCCACATTTTGCAGGGTCATTGTACATTATTGGAAGTGATTGTGTGAGGATTCATAAAATCACTTTCTTTTTTTGTTTTTCCAGGTATGATTAATGTGGATAAATGGAAGGGATAAAGATAGGGTAGGACAGTAGTAAGTGTCTTTTGTGGGTGGATGTTCAGGACCCACAGTCGCAGACAGGTAACCATGGAAACGAGGGACTATTACCAGATGAAGTTTGTCTTTTTCCCTCCGGTGGAAAAAGCTTGTCCTGCAAAAACGGTGAAAGGCCTGTGCGTTCGGCGTTGCCATGTGGGATCCTCTGCCGTGCTGCCATCTTTTCTCCTTTTTTCCAACTCTAACAGTGAATCCCCTCTTTCTTTGTCATCCTCATCATCCCATTCGATCCTCTGCGTTTCCTCTCAATGACAAACCCTGTGCCTGTCACATCCTTCCCCCTTCGTCTGCCCGGTACTCTTGCCTCTGTGGTTTTTTTTTTTTTTCCTGTTTGTCCGTCCTCCCTCCTGCCGTTCTGTCGTCCCTCGTGTCCAGCTTTTTACAGCGCTGCCCCCCTCACCTCCGCTGGCATCATTCCTATCATGCAGTCATTGTGCCCCGACGGACAGAGGGATGAGTTTGGGTTCCTGCAGTACAAGAACTCAACGTAAGTATAGTGGTTTACCTTTCCTGTGTTCAGCTTGTTTACAGCCCAAACCTAATGTGCCTTCCACAGGTAACATCTATATGTCTTGTAGAATACCTGGTTAACTGGTGAAGCCACTGCACTAACCATTTATTTTCAGTGTACTCAAAAGACAATAAATATAGGCATTGTTATGACTTGTTCATACTTGAAATATATATAGAAAGGAAAAAAAACCCTTCTGTACATACACTACAAACAAAAAGTTAAGGATATTTCTTTTTTTTTTTGTCATTTTTTTGTCATTTTTTGCCATTTGTTAATAAAACTATGTCTGGTCATTAAAAAAATGTGTTTCAATTCACACACAAAAAAGTAAAAAGTGCTGTGCAAGAATCCCAACTGAAAAAAAGTAGCCCAAAAATTAAAAATATTCTTGTTTCAGATATTTTATTTCGAAGCATCATCACAGTTACAGATATGAAATCCCCCGATTGGCACACCATGCTTCATTTTTAATATCAACACAACACAACAAACACACATTCAGAAAATAAATGGCATTGATAGAGTGAGAAAAGGAGAAGAAGAGAAGAAGGAAAAAGAAAAAAAAACTACAAAAATTAAAAATATTCTTAACTTTTTTGTTTGTAGTGTACTTTACATTTATTTCATCTGTATTTCTGCAGTGCTAACCGGTGCACCACTGTGTCACAATTGATTGATTGATGTATTTATTTTGAATATGAATGTCAAAAAAGAAGAAAAATAAATAAACAAACAAAACATTTAAACGTAAGACATAAGGCATATAATGCATATTCGAAAAGCAGTGGGAAGAAGTATAACTTATAAACTCCCACCCCTTATCCTTAAATAATTCATTACAATAATAAGCTTCCTAGTCTAAATGTATCTATACTTTAATGCAGTGGTTCCCAACCTTTTTTTTGTTGTGACCCTATTTTTACATTGCAAATTTCTGGCGACCCCACATTCAAAACAGACATTTTTTTTTTGCTAAAATTAATTTGTTTTTGATCATGTGATAGTTTGCTTTACTATGTTACAAATAAACCAGGTTGATGGTTTATGGGCTTGTGTTATTATATTATTGTCTGTTTCTCTGTACGACTGTTTTGTTTTTATCCTGGTATGTCTGACATTTTACTTATTTTATTTTAAGTTTTATTCACATTTTATTCTAAACTGTGAAGCACTTTGTGATTTTATCTGTGAAAAGTGCTATATAAATAAAATTTACTTACAAAAATCCAGCTGTGGATTTGAAACAAAATCCAACCTACACTGAGTAAAAATACAGTAGATTCTGAGACCACTACTACAACATTAACTTAATATCTTAACACTAATAGTCTTATTTAAACTTGTTTACCTAGACCAGTGCTTTTCAACCTTGGGGTCGGAACCCCATGTGGGGTCGCCTGGATTTCAAATGAGGTCGCCTGAAATTTCTAGTAACTGATAAAAATAAAAATTACTAATAAAAAATATATGGTGAGTTGACAGAGACAATCCCAGTACATAAAAGACAAACTGTGAGTCTGAAACTGCAGCACTGTGGTTCTGTTTATCTGTCAAATGTTCATTGTGGTCGGTTTCAGATGCTGCAGCTCTTTCATAATTCATAGTTTGAGTTCTGCTTGTTCAGTATTAATTGTCAGCCTTGGAAATCCAAACTGGACTGACTGTACATATCCTGACCTAGGAAAATCCAATTCTCCCTTTGTGCAGTAATCTACACCTGGCTTTTCTGCCTCTGTCCATAATAATATACATTACATAGACTAAATGTCCTCTAAAATTAACGTTTATTTGCAACATAGTGTAGCAAACTATTACATGATCAAAAACAAATTAATTTTAGCAAAAAAAATGTCTGGGGTCGCCAGAAATTTGTGATGTTAAAATGGGGTCACGACAAAAAAAGGTTGAACCACTGACTTTGACTAAATATTCTGTTTTTAGCTTCATGTAATTTTCAATCTAATATTCTGCAGATTATTATAATACATAATATTATACACATAATATATATATATATATATATATAATATATATATATATATATATATATATATATATATATATATATATATATGTTGTGTATCCTCCTGCACTTCTCTATAATATTATAGCATTTCTACTTCTATTTTGTTCAGAATTTCAATACTTTTGGCACTTTTGACCTGCTTTGTGCTCACTGAGGTTTCTGTCAAAGTTTCTGTTTTGTAATTTCTCACCACAAATGTACTTAAATTAGAAACACTCTCAATATCGACTTCTTATTCTCCTTTTTCTTTCCTTTTTTTTTTACACACTTAAGAATCATTTATGCGCACCATGCTATCTTTGAGGTTAACCTTTTTTTTTTTCTTTTTTTTTTTTAATTTCTGTGCAGTTCTGCATCATATGCAAACAAAGCAGTATGATTTATTTTTCATACTGCATGAATATCAATTGTGAATTTATTATCTTATACATGAGGAAAACCTTCATATGTTCACATTTACTGCCCTCAAACTACACATAATGTCTTCCGATTTCTCAGTAATATTTGTCTCTTGGTAACTGTACTTCTGCATGGTCGTTGCTAAATATAAATAGATGAAATGACTGCACTCCGGTCTAAAACACACCTACATGCAGCAGGTCTAATCAAAGGGAACAGGGCTTTTAGACCGACAGAGTGAACAGAGAGGAGGGAACCTGCGTCACCTGTAATTGCATTAAATGAGCATTTAATGATTCCCTGCCGACCCCCGTGACTTACAGTCATATGCTCTCATTCCACTTTTATGTCTAATCCACAAAGAGTTTAGAGAGTGGATTCAACCCTTAAAGACCCGAACCTCCACCGGTGACCGAAAGTATCTACGGATCTAAACTGTTTAATACCTGTTGATCCATTAATTGTATCAATACATGTAAATAATTGGTGTAAAATACAGTTCTTCATCTTCTCACGGTCATCAGATATGACCCATTTGGACGTTCAGAGGCTCCGTAGTTACCGTGGAAACACCGTCATCTTCTACAACATTGATTCACCAGTAAACCCATGGAGTTGGATCAATGACAGTGGATGGACACACTGGGTTTATATTAAAGAATAAATAAAATGAACAAAAATGAATTAAAAAAAAATTACAAAATAATAAATAACCTGGAAAAAAAGAACAAGCAAAAAGTTAATTAGAATCAAGTCAAAAAGAATAAAATAAGCAACAAAATTAACAGAAACAGCCATGTGGTCAATAAAGTGAACAAGATTGATTCAATGAAATAAAAAATTTACAAAATAATAAATAATGTAAAAAAAAAAATAAGCCAAAAAAGCCTAAAATGAAGTAAAAAAAGAAAAAATTGAACAAAAATCAATAATAAATCAACAAATAATAAATAACTTGAACAATATAAGCTTGACGTTTATATATTAACAATATAATAATTAAACAAATATACATAAATAAGTGTGCGAAAATATTGTTGTGTTAAAAAATGTACATGTATTGCAATTCATGATGTTGTTTTTTAAATATTTTTGCCAGAGGAGACTACTTCTGAAATTTCCCCTTGTTGGACTAATAAAGGCATATCTTATCTTATCTTATCTTATCTTATCTTATCTTATCTTATCTTATCTTATCTTATCTTATCTTATTTTGTCTTATTTTATCTTGTTTATTTTATCATATCTTATTTTATTTTATCTTATCTTACTTTGACTTATTTTTTTTATCTTATTTTATTTTTCTTATCGTATTTTGTCTTATCTTATTTTGTCTTGTTTTATTTTTATCTTATTTTATTTTATCGTATCTTATTTTATCTGATCGTATTTTGTCTTATTTTATTTTATCTTATCTTATTTTATCTTATCTTATTTTGTATTATTTTATCTTATTTTATCTTATCTTGTTTAATCTTATTTTATCTTATCCATATTTTATTTTATCTTATTTTAGCTTATCTTTTTTATCTTAGCCTATCTCATTTTATCTTATCTTATTTTATTTTATTTTATCTTATCTTATCTTATCTTATCTTATTTTGTCTTATTTTATTTTATCTTGTTTAATCTTATTTTATATTATCCATATTTTATTTTATCTTATCTTATTTTGTTTTATCTTACCATATCTTATCTTGTTTCATCTTATCTTATCTTATTATCTTATCTTATCTTATCTTATCTTATCTTATCTTATCTTATCTTATCCATATTTTATCTTATCTTATTTTGTCTTATTTTATTTTATTTTATCTTATTTTATCTTTTCTTATCTTATCTTTTCTTATCTTATCTTATCTTATCCATATTTTATCTTATCTTATTTTGTCTTATTTTATTTTATCTTATTTTATCTTTTCTTATCTTATCTTATCTTATCTTATCTTATCTTATCTTATCTTATCTTATCTTATCTTATCTTATCTTATCTTATCCCTTACTTCTATTAAACTTGTCTTTTTGTCTGAGTTTCGTCTGTCGATTTCCCATCAGAAATGAGTAAAAAATGTTGTTGTTACCAGAACATCAGATTTAATTGTTAACATTTGTGTGTGAATGTGTCTGTCAGGGTCACCCAGCTGCTGGAGAGGATCAGCGAGGTGGTGGAACAGAACCGGCTGTTCACCTCGGACCGACCCGGTTTGGGCAAAGAGCTGGAGAACCTGCAGCAGCACCTGGAGAGTCTGAGCTCCGCCCCTTTACCTGCAGACCACGACTTCAACAGCAGCCAAGGTCTGACACAGCTCACATTCACCACTGTCTGGAGAGAGTTTGGACGGGGGGGGGGTTCTTTTTTCCGTCAGAGTATGTGCAGAGTTTTGCTGAAGATGCAGATAAATATAAAGCCAGAGGCCAATTAGATTAGAGTAGATTAGATTAGGGGAGGGGAGAACTGGCCTGGTTTCCCTCCATAAAAAAAACAACACCAAAGCACACCTCTAAGCTGTTCCAAAGCTGACTGACAAAACACCTTGAATCTCACTTTATAACTTAGTAACAGCGTGTACAGCGGGGGTGTCAGACGCATTTTCTTTCAGGTTCCAACATTTAGCCCAATTTGATCTGAAGTGAGTCGGACCAGTAAAATAATAGCATGATAACCTTAAAATAATGACAAATCCTAATTTTTCTGTTTGTTTTAGTGCAAAAAATACTTTAAATAAGAAAATATTGACATTTACAAGCTATCCAAACAAAGAAGATGTGAATAACCTGAAAAAGCTGAAATTTCTTAAGAAAAATAAGTGTAATTTTAACAATATTATGCCTCAACTTATCATTTATCGGCTAAAATTTGCTTAGAGGTCTTATTTATGTCTTTGTGCATAAGAAATCAATCTAAGTGAATCCCCAAAGGAACTTTGTGTTGGTAAATGCAAGTTATGCAAATTTACAGGATTTCAGTTCTGTTCAACATGTTGATGCTCATATGAACTATGTTTTCAGCTCAAAATGTCCAATTTCATCACAATTAATGCTATATTTCATGTCACAAATGGTCAAGTATATTTGAACTGAATTTACCTGAAAAACAAATATTCTATTCTTTTAGATTCCCCAGTTTTTCTTACCAGATTCTCTCCTACATATCACATGTTTTATTTTTACAGGTTCAATCTGGAGTATGGTGCTGATCCATCCTGCTTATGTTACGCCAATACATACATTAAGAATGTCACATGTCACTTTTTAAATCAACAGTTTTCTAATAATAAGCATTTTTATAAAGAAATAACAATTCTATATTGTTATTTCCTCTTTATTCTGATGATAAACTATACAATAAATAATTGTGATCCTAGTTTTTGCACTGGGATCATTAGTGTAAACGCTGACATGGCTGCAGAGCATCAGTATGATGGGATCCACAACAACCATGTCACATCCGTCCACTGACACATTTTGTGTTTTTGTGTCAGCTGTTATCGTTTTAGATCCACAATACTAACATTTATGAATAAGAGGAGAATTAGCAATAGTAAGTCTATAAGTTTATTACTAATAAAGTACTGGTACTGACCAGAGCATCATGGGTAATGTCACGTCCGTCCACCAGCAAAAGTTTTCACATACACGTGCTATTCCAAATCCAATATTTCCAAAAATATAACTTCCACTGTCAAATAATATCAGTAGTCTGTGCACAAATGGATTAGTATTATTTCAACACAGTTCTATGCATTTCTTACAACTTTTTTTTTTTTTTGACAAAAATGGCCACTCATTTGACCCCTTAAGGAAATTTTAGCTGTTATACATGTGCATTATGGATCCACAAAAACACGAAAACATTTAATAACAGGAGTATTATGGAAAATATGCGCTTAATTTCCTTTAACCTCCTCAGACCCAGGTATGGGTTTTCTGTCCACATTGTGGACAAAAGTTTCACAACTTTATACAAAAAAAAGAAAAGAAAACTGTCCACCACAAAGGACATTCCATAAAAATTTTTAAAACTGCATCTGAAAAAAACTGTTGCATCATGATGTTTCTAATATAGGCACTGATTTAATAAAAAACAAAAAAGCTGGTACTTTGCTGACATTTCCTGGGTCTTAGGAGGTTAAACGTTTCAGGTTCAATATTTTCATAATTGATATTATTTTTTGCACTAAAACACAGGTGTCAAACATGCGGCCCTGGGGCCAAAGGTTCCATTCCGGCCCGCAGGATGAAAGTGCAAAAATGAACCTAAACAGTCCAGGTTGTCCAAATCATTTTGGTTCAGGTTGCACATTCAGACCAATGTGATCTGCAGTAAAATAACAACACCAATAACCCATAAATAATGACAACGACAAATTTTCTTTGAGAAAAATTTAAGTGAAAAAAATAACATACACTGTGAAAATATTTACATTTACAAAACACTTTTTTCACAATAAAATGCAAATAAATACATAAA